>NC_137827.1:37222617-37340117 GCF_963921795.1 Nannobrachium achirus | reverse complement strand
TCCGAAATTCACTCCGATATACGGCCCGAAAAACGCAGCAGTGTGCAGGGACCTTTATTTTGAAGTCCGTGACCGGAAGTGTAGTTTTTGTCAGCGACTGACTTGACGCTGGTGAAGTTTGCCAGAGTGGAGGAGTAGCAGCCATTCAGCAGCAGCGGTGGCTTGAAGCAGCGATTGGACTGGGAGCGTTTCCTCAACGCTTTCTGTGGAATTTGAATTATTTTCATACGTTCCGTGGGAGAATTGGTGACACCATTAACAGAACATATTCTGGGTCGGCTCGCTGATCACAGGTAAGGGTGTACAGGTTGTTTAATTAGCCACCTCGGTGATGCCTCTGTAGCTAGCTAAGCTAAGTAACATTAGCTGTGTGTGACGTACGTGTGTGTGTGTGCTGTGTGTTTACCGAACACGAATGAAAACCAGCGGTACGTGGCTAATGCTAATAATACAGCTACTGTAATGCAGTCGTCCTCAAACCTTTTCGTGTTAAGGACCCCCAAGTTGACACTTATTAGCCCGTGGACCCTCCCATTTGAAAAGATATGCCAGGGACCCCCATGAGAGAAAATGTTTTTACAGCTCTAGCAGTGATTCCCAACCATGTTAATTTCAAGGATCCCCAGTTTGACATGCTTTGGGCTGCGGACCACCGTTTAATGGCATTTCTATCTCTGAGACCTTAGTTTATATTGTAAAATTGATGTTAATTTAACTCGGGAGACTGTATTGGTTCCATTTGTTGTACACTCTCTGAGTTACATACCCTACCCATAAGGGTCCATTTGGTTCCTAACTATCATTTAGCTGGGGACCCCCTGGAACTCCCTCAAGGACCCCTGTAATGCTCTGCAGCTACTGTAAATGTAATGCTAGGCACTGCGTGCGTTCTGATTGCCAGTTACTGGATTCAGTGCGATAATAAATACCACGTCTGGGAATGAGACAGCATAGCAGCGCAGCAAAGCTTCCTAAAATGGAAATTGTTTACCATCCTTCGCAGGTGTTGCCAGGTCTGTCCTCTGATCAGTCTCACTCACAGTGGCCATCACTTTAAATACTGTACTTTAATGTTAGCACCACCATGGCGTTATTACTACTCTTTACCTGGTAGGGAAGCGATGCGGTCGAAACAAAATGTCAGGCTGGGACTGGGCACATTTGTCAGCTACCTGACATGTTGAGATTAGGTTGATCGTATAAATATCCTGAAAGATAAGTTATCTAGATGCGACGATTGTAACCTGCTGTATTCACCTGCCAAGAAGATTCGGGTTGAGAGATGCGACTAGTTTGTTTACAGAATGGCTAACTTCTACTTCCCTGTGCAAACTCATGCATGTTGACAAATCACTAATTTGGGATCTGATCACTCATGATTTCTATTCTACGTTATTATGCTGTGCCCACAGTCCACAGTGCTCTCAGATTGTCTAGGGGTTAAACAATTGTTTAAGTTCTAGCCTGATGGCTGTGGTTAGATTGAGGGAGAGGTTCCTTTATTGAGCTAGATAAACTGTAACATGAGTTGGACTAACTTCTACATACAGACTTTTGGTTGTTGGCTAATATATTGTACAATAACTATGAGCAGAGCACCACAGCACAAATAAACCATTTCAGCTGAAGCACTCAGTTCTGGTTAATATCTGTAGCTACGATGAATGACTACACCTATATTTGTCTGTTTTGTTGACTGTTTTTGGAATGGTCTTATTTTCAAGCTTACACAAAGCTTGAAAATCAGATCATTTCAAAAATGTTTTGTGATTTGTTTTACGTTTTGTGATTTGAGAATTCCGTCCACAATCTGGGTTTCAAACATGTCCTCCATGTTGGGTAGAATTGTGTCAGAACAATTCTCAAGCTCAGAATGTGTGAGCAAGTTGTGATTGACTGTGTGCCACCAAAAACCCAATGTACCAGTCTGTCAAGTGGTTGTTTCAGAGAGAGGAGGAGAGCAAGCAATGGCCTCTGACTGGGCCTTTTGTAATTCATGTACCAAGTGAAATTATCTTTTTTACTCTTCAGTGTCAATCTCACTGTACTTTCAAAGGACAGGCCGTCTTGCCTCTTGGCAGCCATCGGTCCGTCCATGTGACTTGCTGATCAGGGACCCAAGACAGGCTAGATAAGTGACCTGTGCAATGACAGGGCATTCACAGTGCTGCACTGTCTGCATTCTTATGCATGGCTTTGCCCTATAAAGGCGAGTTCAGTTCACACTAACGCAGTGGCTACTTCAATTGTTACTATTACTAAATGTCATGCATGCTGTTAAATGGCACACTCCACTTCTGTACTAACAATACCTTTGGCAGGGTCAGACTCAGACATAACTTTTAAAGTAGTTTCTCTGAGTACCCGCACAGCACAGTTCCTGCATGTGTAGGGCAGCATGGGCCTTCTGTGACACCAAGATAGCCCAGTTTCTTCACAGCAGAGGACAAGTGACTCTTATTGTTGGCTCAGCTTCCAGTCTATTGTTTACCGACTAGACCTGTGAGGTGATATGTGGAGACGAGAGATTATATTTGTGTGTGTGTGTGTGTGTGTGTGTGTGTGTGTGTGTGTGTGTGTGTGTGTGTGTGTGTGTGTGTGTGTGTGTGTGTGTGTGTGTGTGTGTGTGTGTGTGTGAGAGAGAGAGTGTGTGAGTGAGGGAGACGGAGTGAGTGTCAAAACAAGTTGTCCATGCCAGGCTCCCGACTGCTAACCTTGTGCTGTTTATTTGTCAAGTTAAGCCTTATTTGTATGCTTAGCTGCATGCCAGTGTTGTCTGTGAAAATAGCAGATCTAAAAAGCTCACATCGTTGATTTCGTTTTACGCTGTGAGCTTGTTGATCTGCGAATTTCTAAGATGTCTTGACATTGACCCTTGACTGCACTGGCTGATGCTAGCATCTTTTCAGGTGAATGTCAAAATGTGTGTAATAAATCATCTCAATAAAATCTCAGCCATGGACATATGGCAGTTAGGATCGTTGGAAGCAGGTGTAGTCCTACCATCTGCAACTTGGTACATTTGCTCCCAGGACTACGTTCTGATTTCCGAACTCCGTGAGATCACATCCAACCAAAACTGTCAGGGTGGATTCATGTTTAAGAGGGGTTTAATAGAATATTAGGATCTCAAATGTGCTGCTGCCCATTTCAACGCAAGAAGCCTAAAATAGGTTCTGGGGAAACTGCAGCAGTGGTTTGAAAATCTGTTTTGCTAAGCATGTTAGTGATCTTTGTTCTTTTACTGTACTACACAAACAAGAAGTCATCACGCAGTACAATCCTCAGTTTTAATTTAACTCGGAGAGTGAACAAATGGAAAAATTGACCTGTAAATGTCAAATTTAACGCTCAGGATTTTACAGTGCAGTCATCTCAACTAATTCGCATAGACCTGTACATTATCAATTTATCATTGTGACTTGGACAACCACCCAAATGCACAAAACAATCTAGATGAAGGACTTTTACTCCATTATGTGTTGCCGCAGGAAGCCTTTTCGTTAGAGGTACTTAATTGGTAAAAATTCAGCTGCATCAGCACTGTTTTTTATTTTTTCCCTTTTTTTAACAAAGTGTATATTTATTTTCATTTGTATATGAGCGCGTTTTGCTTGGGGTTACTACTGCAGCTTTGAACACTCTTGTTCATTGACGATCCCCCGGCCGGGACAATATCTCACTCAGTTCTTAATGAGGTCCAGTGGGGCTTGTTGAGAGCCTCTTTTTGTTGCCCTGTCTGTTTTGGCAGTAGAAGAGGATTAGCTCTGGGATGGGTGGGGAGACCGGGGCACTATATGCAAGGAATCGTCTTTCATTTTTCCACACCCTCCACACCCCATTTCTCCGCATCTTTGTATATCTCAACATACCTCCGTCTGCGTCTTGATCTTTCTTTGTGTAATTCGTCTTCTGTGTGTTTGTCATGGTTCACCTGGAAAGCTATCTCTGTCATTTACTATGTATCTCTCTTTCTGTCTCTCTCCTCCCTGTGGACAGTATTGGGCTCAGAAGCTCCTTTGTCTCACTGCGGCTGGCCCTGGGGCCCCCTATATACAGCGATACCTGAGCCCTCGGCAGTGGAGCAGCTCATGCTTTATTCACAGCATGCTGATCTCTGCTTTAATTACGAGTGACCCAGGACGGGAGTGACTCGATGCTGTATTGTGGAGAGGGCCACAGTTTGCTGCCATATGCTGTGACTGGTTGTGCTACCGTTTGGCTGTGGCTGGTATGTTTGTGTGTAGTCGGTGTATTGGTACCAGACCCATATATTTAGATAGAAATCCAAACTTGTGCGTCACAGTTGTTATGTTTTGGTCTACCTTTCATAACTATTTTTAAAAGTGATTATAGTAAATTGCTTTATCTTTTTGTTGGTGTAACTTTTTAATTGAAAGGAATTTGTCTCTCTGATTCTGAACAAAAAGTTAGTATCCTGATGTGTAAACCTCCATACACTCGGCCCTGGGTTTGTGGCCCTTATCGTCTCTCCCTCTCTCTTTTGCTTCTCTGTGTCAGGAGAACATCATCCTCTGTGGTTTCTGTAATAACTCCCTGTCCACCATCTGACTGACGTATGTGTGTATATCTCTTTACCTTCTCTATCTCTAGCTCTTTAATGACTCCCTTGCTCACTGCATGGGTCGTTGCAGAGTGACGTCAGTCCCTCACCCTTCACAAACCACATCTACCTGGCTCAGCAGACCATGAGCCTGGTGGCTGTGCTGTAGCGCTGCCTAATCTTCAGTGTAGTGTAGTCCTGCTCCTCTCTGCATCCTGCTGTCGTCACTGTGGACGCGCATTGATGTTGCCGTGGCACCCGTTCCCTGGTAACGGTAGTGGTTGCTGGGCGATTCTGCCACGAGAACACTTTGACCCAGTGGTGCACAGAATGAAATGCCCAGAGAGATGATTTTCCCTCATCCACTCCACAAGGCATCTCTCCCTAGGTGAGTGTGGACAGCAATGCAGTGGCAATAGGATACCGAAGTTCAAAAACCCAAGGCGAAGCTAAATCAATAAGATCGAAGTAACCTTTGGAGGAGATATTGAATTTAGATCAAGTATGACTACTTATAGAATATTAGAATCTCTTCAAGACACTTTGTGGAATTGTTGTGGAAAACGTTCTCTGAAAGAGTGCAAATAAATGTCTGTGAAAAAGCTAGGGAGTTTTGACAGCAACCTCAGGAATCAACCTCAGCATCAACTAGGGGTGGCTCGGTATCAACATTTTGTTATCGCGGTTACCGTCCTCCCATTTACCGCCGGTATTGCGGTAATTACCGCACCCCCGTATCTATTAATTAAGGTTCGGCGATAAGACAAAATATTCCTATCATCTGCCCAAAATTCGTCTCTCCACGGTCCTATAAGCCTGACTGCTCGAGTTCCCCGTACAGCACAGTGGGTCTGGCTTTTGAAAGTAGCAGATCTACAAGCTCACAACGCGTCGCGTTCGCAACGCGTTCTGAGCTTGTAGATCTTTGCAGTGTCGGGTTACTATAGTAACGTAGGCTACAGAGGCGTCAATTGGGTATGGCAAGCTATATGGCACCTGCCATACCTAGGCTACAGGGGGAAATAATAAAATGTACTTTCATCGTGCCTGTTGCTAAGGTATGGCAACATGACTGGTGTCTGTCATGTTGCCATACCTTAGCTTTTTCTGAACTGACGCCACTGGTAGGCTACTGGGGCTTCAGACACTGCACGCTATTTGTGAACAAACCAGATGAGACGGGTATAGTGATTGTGTACGGTCTGTGATTATGCAAACTTACGTCTCAAATCGCATTGATTGAGTGGTGATATAAACATAGTAAACAGGTTTTAGTTACCAGACTTGACAGAAAAGGTTGTAGTCGAACAACGACGGGCACACGCGCTATACTGTAAAAGTACTCACTAGCGCTGGTTTCATTTTCGGTTTTAGTCCTCGCGCTCCGCGCGTATGAATAAAAAAAGAAACGGCCACGAGGTATGTATAAACATACTTGTGTGAGTTGTGTCGTGTGGATTATGGAGAAAGTTTAACGCTTCTGAGGCTACGAGGCTACTGCACTGCTCCAGTGTCTACTGTGTCTCACTCTCTGTCGGAGACTGTGACGGGCGGGGCCAAGCTTCCAATTGTTCCAAACCTGTGGTGCGCGGCCCAGAGCAGAGCGGCATGAAGCGCATGCGGTCCTCGCTTCTCCCCCGTTTTAAAACTCGCTCGTTCTCAATAAAAATAGCCTATTTTTTGTCTTTTTTGACCGCGGTAAGGACCCTGACACCGCGGTAGGCCGCGGTATATCGCGATACGGCGGTACGGCGGTTACCGAACCCAGCCCTAGCATCAACTTACACTGTGCCTGGTTTTGCTTTTTTTGATTTTGTCATCCAAGCTGGTGGGTGCTCGCAGCCGATCCAAGGCATTCAAGACGCAGAAGTATTTTGAGGCACAATCGCTTGCTCGATCCAAACATGCACGGCCGTCATAACTGTCGAGTCCATGTGGTTCCATATATTTGCAGGGACGCGTGCGTCAAGTTTGTGGCAGTTAACATTGTTTATTTTTGTTTTGTCTGCATGCGAGTCCCATAACTACCCCACTTTGGGATCGCTTGTGGAATGCTGTTGTTGCTCGTGGATCTCGCGACACAGACGACGCAGGCAGCAGAGTTGCAAACAAACACACGCAGAGTCATAACATGTCACCATGGCGACGGCTCCTAGCCAATTAACGGCGATCCTATAGGCTAGGAGGCTATAATGGGCATATAACGTGTCACCATGGCGACTGCTCCTAGCGAATGAACGGCAAGTCCTGTACCGTCTGTCTAGTGCCTATGAGTGAGAGCCGGTGTAATTGGGCATGACATGGGAATGAAAGTGGGGGTTGGCCGTAGTGAGAATGTATGTATAGTATAGATAGATATAGTCGGGGAGCCACATGCCCAAAAGCTCAAAGAATAGGGTTTTACCTTTGACGTCATGACATACTTTTTATTTTTGTTTTTTCTATTCATTTGGTCATTAAGATACACAGAATGAGAGGCCTGCTCTGCCGGAAACATTGCGAAAAAAGGTTATGGCCATTGGTGGCTGTCCCATCGACTTCACTATACAGGAAAAGAATACAAAAAATAAATCTGCTTTAAGTAGCATGTGAGGGGTCACACTAGGGGTTCTTCATGATTCTGAATCCATTGCAAGCATTTGTTTTGCATGACAAACATTCCTTGGGCTAGATTTCGGCCTCTCAAAACTATGATTTTTGATGACTCACCGTTTTGTGCGGCTGGAATATAGCCTAAGGAATGTTTTTCATGCAAAACAAATGCTTGCAATGGATTCAGAATCATGAAGAACCCCTAGTTTGACCCCTCACATGCTACTTAAAGCAGATTTATTTTTGTATTCTTTTCATGTATAGTGACGTCGATGGGACTTTTTTTTTCTCGCAATGTTTCCGGCAGAGCAGGCCTCTCGTTCTGTGTACCTTATTGACCTAATTAATAGAAAAAACAAAAATAAAAAAATCGTTATGACATCACAGGTCCTCAAATTTTGAGCCTGTGGCTCCCCGGCTAATAGATAGATGGAATAGTTAGCTGCAATGGCATTTTGTGACCATATCAGGACAGATTTCCTAGTGAAACGGGATGGGGTTTTCTCAGCCAATCACAGTGATTGGGGCAGTGGTGGCGGGTTGTTCACTGACTGAATCAGACAGTGAAACGCCTTCAGCCATGTGTCCCATCTCGTCGGGCTATGCTATGGGATTCAAAAATGTCAACTCCACAACTGTTGTCATGCACTGGAACAAGGCAGTTGGATAAAGTTTGTTACTCCAAGCTGGGTTTGCAGTACATTACAGCTTGTTTGTATACAAACGTTTGGCTGCATGTATCTATAACTTTATTAATTATTTCAACAATTACAGTATCAAAGTGTGGCTAGAGAAGATCATCATTACATAAATTCAGTAAGGCTAGTTGTAGCATATCAGAAGACAAAACGAGTTGATTGCCATGAACTGTTGACGTAAACCTCAGATCCCAGGCTTGCTTTCTCAGAAAGAAAGCCTCTGGAATCTTTTATTAGAATGGGGCTCGGCCATTGACAGTATGGGCAGAGCTTTGGCAGTGCCATTCCATAGAAGAGGACAGGCTCACCCAGATGCACATATCAACTGCTCAGTGAAATAAACTGCCAGTTACACCAACAAATGCTGTTGTGTTCATGTGTCTCACTCTCAGGGTTGGATGGATGATGTTTTTAAATGATGCTATTTTGTGCAGAGTGCACATACCTCAGGCTATGTTTATATCAATGTATCTTCTATTATTGCTGATCGATATACACTTCACTAAGTTGTTTCGATCTGATTCGATCTGAAAAACACAGACGGACTGTGGTCCTAATGCTCTACTTCACCAGTCACCACTCAATCACAGTTTAGTCACATCTGAGTGAGTATGCTGCTCACTCATTCTATCCACTGTTCTGAGTTTGACCAGACCTGTTTTCAGAGTGGAGTGAGATTGGAGGGCTGTAGTCATTAGAACTGAGAAATGAATGATCAATCCTCAAGTATTTTTTGTCTAACGACTTAACTTATATATCCCTCAGTTAAAGTAATTCATGGTGTTCTGTTGGCATCATCCAGTGTGTACTTAGAAATTGTAGTGGCAGGAATCAAATTAAAATGGTCTGTAGTGTACATCCCACTCGCTCATAATCGCATGATAAACAATTACAGCCCGTCAAGTTTTAACGTGTTTGTGTGTTTTATCGTGCAGACCTTGTAAACAAGCTCTCTCATCATCCATATAGACACACACACTCACCATGTATTCCCTTATCCCCTTGGTCATGAGATGGCACCGTTTCTGCTGACTCACACAGTGCTCCTGGGAAGCTCCTTCTGGTTCGGACTTGGCCCCCGGGCCAGCACTCGGCTGTTGTATAACAAGATGATGGCTGTCTGTTCCAAACTACCTTGGCTACTGATGGGTAACTGGCTGCACGAGTAGGCACGCAAGACCCAATGCTTGGTTTTACTGGGCTGTTGCCTCTGGGCACAGCAACCGATCAGTGATCAAATCACTGTTTATGTTTTTTCTTTATTGTAGTAGTGTATGATGGATCGATGGACTGTTTGGCTGTTGGTATGATACTTTTGAGTTGATGCCAAGTTGGCGTTTATTGCTGGTCAAATGGTCACAGTGACCAGACTGTGTTGTGTGTGTTGTAGTGAGAGAGAGAGAGAGAGAGAGAGAGGGAGACGGAGGGAGAGAGAGAGTTGGATGCATCATTCATCTTCAAGTGCGCAGGCATCCAACACACACACACACACACACACACACAATCTTCTCTCACACAGACCGCACTGTGCTTCGTCAGCCCACCCCAGATAAGCTGAAGTAAGGTAGGAGGAATGTAAGACCTTTTTCCTGGGGAGGAGGCGAGGGAGTGGTTGGGAGGGAGGGAGGGGAGCGTCTGTGTGTTGTTTCCCGTGTGTTGCGTCAGTCTGCAGCTTCCTGAGCTGCAGTTTTTAATCTCAAGAGCTACCGGGGTAGAGGTGTGCGTTCACATGTATAGATAAATGTGTGTGTAGTGTGTACGTGTGAGGGCCTTTGCGCATGTGTTGTTAGAAAGAACCGTGAGAAAGCCTTTATAGATATGGAAGGCATGTATGTATACAGACACAGATACACACACACAGACTCACACTCACACACATGCGTGCATCACATATCGCATCACTTGGGCTGCATTGTCTACAATGGTTTGTCAAAATTTTACTTTCTCATAAATAAATGGTGTATTTAGTGGTAGATCTGTAAATGAGCTGTATTGACGTCTTTCATTGAACTAAGAAGAAGTCTGTAGTCAAAAGCATACAGGCAATATAAGACTCAAATATTGCAGTATATCTAGCTGCAATGTCGAGCTGCAATATCTAGTATATCTAGCAAAATGTACAACGAAAATGTTTGAGTACCGTACTTACATGTGCTTCATGAAAGAGACGAGGGAAAAATAAAGAGTGAGAGAGACCTGAAGACATGCACAGGATGTTCACACAGACACACTCCCCACTGCATCACACCACCACAGTCATCCACCAAACGCTGTAGCAGAGCGATGGGGAGAGAGAGATCGCAGGCCTGTGTGAGAGAGAGCCTCTGTGCTGAGTCGACAGCAAAGGGAACAATGGCTCTGCTGTGCTGCCCTGCTCCATTTTGGCCGCCTTTCACACGGCGTTCAGAGAAAAAGGGGGCTACCGTCTGCTTTTGGCTCGACTGAGTGCCGTTGACCAGGCTTCTGCCTTGCTGGTCACTGACCCGTTTTGCCCACCCTGTCTGCAACCCATCAGGCCCCAGAGGGTCCCCGATTATCCCTGCAGTAATTGGTGCCTCGGCGCTGGCTGATCAAAGGAGCCCAGCTGATTGTGCAGGCCTGGTAATTTTCCATTCTTCTCTGCTGGCCGTTGTCCTCAGCAGTCCCTGTCTCACTGCCTCCTGCTCCTGGGCCCTGTCTCAGGCTGGCAACAACCTGGCTACTAACCTGTATGACTAGCTGTCTGACTGCCTGGTTCCTGTCTGCCTGGCCAAGAAACAACCTGGCTGCCAGTGCTTTTTGTTTTTGGACTCCCTGGATCTCTTCCTCTGTCAGCCGTGAAGAGCTTACATATTTGTCTCGTCTTTCTCGGGGGGTCAAGGCTTCACTGAGTACCTCGATCCTAATTACTTGACTGAACCCTAATCTCTGAATAGACGGGGGACAGACAACCTGTCTTGCCTCGTCCACCTGAAGCCTGTGTCTAGCTGTTGTTGTCGGGTTGTTTGTTGTCTTGGTGAATGTACATTTGGGGAAATTACTTACTCTAACTCGTGTTAAAATCCTTAACTCAATGTATACGCTGATCTCATCTTCATTCTTCACTGACAGTAGTGTACCCGGAAAAAACACAGGGTCCATAGTTCTTCACCTCATTCACTACCTCTTCCTTATCAGCACTCCAGAGTTCATAGAGACATATATTGGAAGAGTTGGGCTATTATTACTTGGTTTGAAAAGTAAAAATTGGGAATGGGGAAAACCTGCACCTCGAAATCTCAAAATGCTGCCGAATTATTTCACAGAGGTCAGCAAAAATGTGCTGAACTCTGTGACATGTCACATTTTGCACAACTTAATATTTAGATTAGGTTTCGCCAATGCCAACCTGCTGGTTCTCAGCAAAGATGCACAACTATCTCTCACAGTCAGTTCCTATGCCAGATTTGTGCTTCAAATGAGCTAAAAGTAAGTGTTGCAAGTGGCATGCCCAGTCGCTACTTAACAATGCTGGGACACTGCTTTCATCCAACCGTAAACCATAACCACTTAAACCATCTAGACCCCCAGAATATGGATACTAGGGTCAAGTGGTTAATGCTTAATGGGGGGTCATCAAGTCATTGATTCTCGGCTCCCTTACAACATGACAGGCTTTCGGGGTAAACTGTCTATTTACCGTGCTGTGTATGTTATTGCTGGGGTGCGGCTGGCAGGCCTAGAGGCTGCACTGTGCGATGTTGTCAAGTGATTTTAAAGATGTTGAGGTAACACAAACAAGCGCTCGTCTTCCCCATCCCCAACCCTCCTGGGGAAAACGCGTATGTCTTTGTGGGAACTGGGAACTTGGAATTCAAGTTCTGCACAAAAAGAAAACCCACTTTATTACGCCTTACCAAACACCCTGCACCAGTGGTTCAATAGAATATGTACCATTACAACACTAGTGTAGTGTGTTCACAAAACTTTGTGAGTGGGTAATTAAAGGCAAATAATGGAAAAGCTACAACATTCAAGTATGTACTGAAAATCACTTTACTGTAATGCAGCTTTTAGACCCAGGAAAAGACGACACTTATGCCATATTACGATATTAGGCTATCCAAATTTCCTGATGATAATATCAACAGTAATCACATTTCACAATATCTATATAAGATTTATAAAGAGCCAGAGCTCTTGCCAAAATGATCCAACCAAAAAGACACCACAACAAATGGGGGCTTTTTGTGTGGAGTTTGCAATACATGTTCTCCCCCGTGTTGATACCCTCACAACAAAAAACATGCAGTAACCCATGTCCCTATACTAGCTCCCCCTGGCCAGCCGGGATGCCTGACGGAGGGGAAAGGAACTGGTTGGAATAATGAGTTCCTTCCACACGCTACGTCCAACTGGGGAACCCCCCCCCCCCCCCATGAGGTCACTCCGTTGCTTTTCCCAGGTTGGCAGAGGGAGTGTACCGCCCAGGACTGCATTAGACAAGTATAAAAAGACAGAGGAGGTCAGAGCTGAGGTACAGTTACTAGAGTACCTGGAAGACATTCCTCTAATGAGTGAGTGAGCTAGTAGCACGGGCTCCTTGTCGCATGCAGGATGCCGGATTGACCGGTTTGGTTGGCTCACTTGGCTGAGAGGCATGATGTCAATAAGAGCCCTGCTTGTCTCATATGGAGTCGTGTTACCATCTGACTCGAGCACTCTCTTCACAGGTGGGAGTGACCCGAGAGTATCTGTCTAGAAGGTCAGGGTTATGTGGGCTTATTTGTAGACACACTATTGACTAGGGTTCACTCACCCTGATACTTGTAATTTGCTGTGGATAAGAGCATCTGCGAAATGCCCTAAATATAATATTATCTATTCTATCTTCAAACTAGAAATACTGTTCCTACGAAGAAGTGTGTGCTCGCTGCTCCCTCATGGCTAAAGGCCCTGCCTTTGTACTGTCGGACACTGTTTTTGAGGGGAATAACCTGAGTGTATAAAGATTCAAGAGAATATACTGGCCTGGAAGAACATATGCTTTCAGCGTAGTGGACTATAAACTAATTTATTTCTGAGCGTAAAAAAAAATACAAAATGGATGGACTGTACTGTAATGTTCATTTGGTTCCATTTGTATATTCTCAAGTTTTATGGAAAAATTACTTCTGAGGAATCGAAGATTTTACTGTGTGGGAACAGAAGCAGTTTGCTTGGGTAGTTAGTTTTTACAACAGTAATTGTGTTTTAAAATTCCCTTACCGTATGCAGTGAATCTTCAGTGGGCCCGACAGAAGATCCAGAGAAGTTAAATGTGTGTAATCGCCATTTTTTAATATATGTTTTTTGGGCTTTTCTGCCTTTATTGGATAGTACAGTATAGAATTACAGGAAACGGGGAGATGGAGGCCGTCGGATTCAGGAATTAACCACTAGGCCATCGGCACCCTTTTTCTTTTGACACCTGTTGGAGTGGGTGGGATTTTCCAATATGTTTTCTATAAACCTTTTATGTGAGTTGATTGGTGCAGCTGCTGGTTGCATAGTTTGACAGCAGGAGTGTGTGTGCTACAACTGTTTATATAAAACTGGTAGGATTGTATGCGACTGTCAGCAGTGTCTTTCTGATAATGTATTTTGTGTGTGTGTGTGTGTGTGTGTGTGTGTGTGTGTGTGTGTGTGTGTGTGTGTGTGTGTGTGTGTGTGTGTGTGTGTGTGTGTGTGTGTGTGTGTGTGTGTGTGTGTGTGTGTGTGTGTGTGTGTGTGTGTGTGTGTGTGTGTGTGTGTGTGTGTGTGCGCGCCATGTTTCTTGGCCAGGTCAGAGGTTGTGTCTGTTTGCTCAGCAGGAAGTTCCTGTTCTGCTTCATCCTCTCATCACACCCTGCTGCTCCACAAACACTGCTACACACACACACGCAAGCAGCATACACACACACATGCAGTGTGCTGTTCACACTTGCACTTGCCTGCTGTCTTACAAATATTGCACACACAAACCATTGTTGACAGCCAAGTAGCTACTAGCCTAAATATACACTTATCACTGAGGTGTGTGTGTGTGTGTCCGTGTGTGTGTGTGTGTGTGTGTGTGTCCGTGTGTGTGTCCGTCTCTTACATCCATTCCATTACCCCCCCCCCCCCCTTATGTATGTACTGTCTATAACCAACGTAACTCAGGTTGACCTGACCATAACTCTAACACACACATTACATCCCGAGAGGCTTATCTCTCGACATTAAGAGACTGAGGACAATCTCCTATAGCTTTCGTTGCAAAAATTGGAAACATCCGAGTTGTAAAAAGCAATGCAGAACCAATCCAAAGTTTTTAGGACATTATTTCATGTTGAGGAAGTGATTGGTTTCCAAAGCTTCCACATACATGTACAACTTCCACATACAGCCTCAGAGTGTCGTTGGTCTGAAAAGCAACGTTATTGACAGGAGAGTGACCCAGCACAGCAACCATCGATCCCTCTGAGTGTTTTTCCACATAATCTCTGCTCCCTCTCTCTCTCTCTCGTTCACTTTCACCCTCACCTTTCCCTCCCTCCTTCAATCTCTCCATCTCTGCCTTGCCCTTTATGTCTCTTTCTGTTAAGGTTGTTGCAGAGAGCAATTCTGCATTTGCCTTGCTGTCTCTTTCATTTCTATGCCTCCCTCTCGTCTCTATCCTTCCACCCTCTCTTTCACACACCCCTGGTTTCTATCACTTTTGCCCTTTGGGTCTTGCGTGCCAGTGTGTACATGTTTTATTGTGCATCTTTATATGATATGCTTCTGTTCATGCCGGGGGGCGTGTGTGTGTGTGTGTGTGTGTGTGTGTGTGTGTGTGTGTGTGTGTGTGTGTGTGTGTGTGTGTGTGTGTGTGTGTGTGTGTGTGTGTGTGTGTGTGTGTGTGTGTGTGTGTGTGTGTGTGTGTGTGTGTGTGTGTGTGTGTGTGTGTGTGTGTGTGTGTGATGCCACTGTTTGACATTTGTGTCACAGCATGTTGTGTCAAAGTGTGTGTGTGTGTGTCAGAATACAGCACTGTGGTGTCTAAGGGTCCTGCAAGTAGAATCCGCTCAGACAAGCCTCCCTGCAGCCATCTGTACACGTCGTGATGAGAGCAGTAGATAGTGACAGGCCTTCAATGCTCAGTGGCTTTGCTCAGTGCTGAGCATTCATCATTGCAACATTAAAAACGCAATACTATGCCCAAATATACTGTATCGCTCTCTTGCACAAACTCACAATCACTTTATTGACAGTGAAATAGCTATGCATTACTTTGTCTCTGCAACACTGGCATTTGAATAGAGTGAAGAAGTAGGCTATTGAAGCCTGCACGCCACCCTGACATTCAACTCCCAGCAATAGAGGCCTCTGGGACTCTGGGGGAAAATGCAGGTAAAATAATTAGGGTGACCAGACGTCCCGGTTTGGCCGGGACTGTCCGTTTTCAAGCTACGTGTCCCGGTATCCCGACAAATATCACTAATATGTGCCGGTTTTCAACATTCACTACAAAATTGTCCCGGTTTTCGGCAGAATTAAAATAATAGTAGCTGCAACTCTGCGGTGCGTATGTGTGCATGCACGAACGTTAGATTGGCTTTTTTTCAGCAGAGATTTTGTGTTGACACTTTCCCAGCCTGGCCAGAATGGCTTGTCTGTGGACTAGCCGGAAATTTCTCTTATTGTATTATGATCTGAGAAATAATATTATGATTATGAGCATCAGCGCGCCCCCCGTCCTTCTTGGATGGCACCGTTCCTTTTTTTAATTTTTTTTATCCCCCGTCTCAATCTGCATTGGCATATAGTGGGGATTTTGCCGGAGGCATCTTCCCCCCCGTGTGCTTCGCGTGCACGATCCGTACACATCGAGGTAAGCGAATGAATCCACTCCGTATGCAGGGTTAATTTAAGTACAGAAGAAGTACGGTTTAATCCAGTTTTAATATTAAGTGGCTCCCCGTGGCTGAGAGAGTAAAGGGAAATGGAGCCAGTCAAGTGGTAAAATGTTCTTATTTCTTCAATAGCACATGAGGTACAATTAGGCTACATATAATGAATTACTATTTATTTATTTATTTATTTAAGTTGATCTGAAATGGAGAGTGATTTACTTTGTGTACTGCCACATGGTATGATTTGTGATGCACGCACGCACGCATGCGCACACACACGCTCACACACACGCTCACACACATGCTCTCACACACACACACACACACACACACACACACACACACACACACACACACACACACACACACACACACACAGAGGGTGGGGGTTGTGTGTATTGACTTAGCCTGTGCTGTGCTGCCAGGCTGGTGCCAGTGCAGCCAGGCAATGCCTATAATATAATATGCGTCCCTAGAATAGTCTGGCCTCAAGAGCCAAGGGTATGACGTAAAGAACATATGTAAACGTGGAAAAAATGTAGAATCTGCTTTTCCTAACCACTGATGTATAGTCCCGAGACCGTCTGCCAAACCCTTGCCATTGTGGCCAGTCAAGTACCCATAATAATGGCTACTTGGAAGAGCCAAATCCATTTGGCAGCTGCAGGGCAGGCAGCTCCTCTGCGAGAGAACACATAAGGGGGAAGGATGAAAGGGCTGCAGGCAGGAAACCAACCTTTTCATCCACAGGCCACCGTGGTTGATGGATTTCAAATTTCTCTACCATGTTCCCTAGTTCAGAAGCCACTCCTTAATGTCCACTGTCCAGTCGATTATGCTCTCTGAGTAATACTTGGTAACCTCTCAAAGGGAGGTAGAAAAACCTGCTAAACATTTCCCTTAACATCTTCTGACTCCCCAGCCATGGCCAGCACTTGCACTGGTGCAGAGTTGCAGACTGCAGTCAAATAGATGCCCGAGTCCAGGAGCAAAGCTGTGGGTTAAAACCCAATTTATACACTGTAGTATGACTGTATCAACTTGCCAAAAAGAACAGATCTACAAGCTTTCAGCTTATATATCTGTGCTGTTTGGAAGGTGGCGACCCCCTTTTACGATGTCTTAATGGTGAGCTTTGTCAAATATTTAAAAAGGTTAGCGAGCCCACACACCAAAGCAGGTACAAAAACGTATTTATTTAGCTGACAACGTTTCGATCCTGCTGTGCATGTTCAGGTCATGTCAGCTCTGTCAAATGCACGCATGAGTTGTGATTCATCGGGCCTGGAGGAAGTCTCTGTCTCTTATTTGTCTATTGGTTTCTGCCTAACTTGTCCTGCACTTGAGTGAGTTGACTTTATTGTCAGTTCACTCTGAAATTAGTCAAACTCCTGATTAAGCCTTAAAGTAGACTGATGGACATTAAAGGACCTTTTTAGTCTGACCTTATTGTATGCTGGAACACCGTATCTCAGCGGGCACGTACCTTTTTGGCGAAGCCCGAACTGGCGAACAGGGGAAATGTCCCCTACCGTAGCGATCTGGCGAAAGAAAAAGGGAAAAAAAAACCTTCTGCATATTTTTCGTCTTTTTCGTTTAATCCTCCTGGACAGGGCGTTTATCGTGCGAACGATTGCATTCACCACGGCTTCGGCGCTCGGGGGCGAAGAGCAGGACCAAGGTCCGCTGGCCTTCGCGCCGCTTGCAGTGTCGTGGACAATCGAGCGGCTCCGCCTGGAGCTGCGGCGTCATTTACAATAACGCCACGGGCAACAGGCGAGACCAATGCGCAAGCACTCAATAACTACGAAAAATGCCTTAAAACAGAGCCATGTTTAAGACAATAAAACGATTCGCCAGATCGCTACGGTAGGGGACATTTCCCCTGTTCGCCGGTTCGGGCTTCGTCAGATCAGGACTTTCCCATCTCAGCAACCTATATTCTCTATGCAACACATGGCTACTGTTTAGTGTTAGAGGTCATATTTCTTGCCAACCTTAGAATGCTGTTATCATACATAGATGTATATAGCCTCTGAAGTGGTTGTCCAACTATCTTTGAACAAATGTTCAGTGAGTGGATGGACAACTACACTACTACACTTTGACTACCACAAAGATTTTTCCTACCGAAAATCAGGTTGTGTGCACGGCGGGTCCCGTTCATGACCGCTGAATGTATGATATGGGAAAAGAAGGCGGCAGCAGAATGAACACAACTTAATGGGAACCGGAAGTCCACAGATGTTGTAGTCCGCGAGGAATTATGGTGTGTGCATTCATCTGTCTGATGCTCTGAACCGTAGTGAAGGAGACATACTGGAAGGCTGCATTGAACTGAATAGACATTAGTTTGTGGTTGAAACCCCAGCTTTTAATTTGTTCATATGCTGTTAAACTTTTCATGCTCTTGCTCCTTGGATAAAACAAATTACTATATATCCCTAGCTTTGTTTTTTATCTCATGACAAATTCCCTTGAGTCACACAAATTCATAAAGCAACCACCAGACAGAACCGCTGATCTAAGCGCAGTGAGCCGAGGGGTTTGGTTAGCTGGCAATGCTGATGTTTCAGTCTTGCTTTTGTGTTGTTCTTTTTCTCTAATTGAAATTAGTGTAATAACACTCTAGTGCAGTGAGCTGTGACCCTGTGTAACAGCAGTCTAAGATTAGGTCTCCACATTAATTGTTTAATCACGTATGCACTGCAATTTTTGTTTCCATAGTTAATTGTAGAATTAAAGACTAATATGATGACATTATAGTAAAACATTCTATTCCCCTAATGCTTTAGATTTTTTAGCCATTGGGGGTGCTGAAGGCCTAGTGGTTAAGTACTTTGTTTTTCAGGTTCAATTTCCAAGCCCGACAGGCCATTTGCTGCGTGTCATTCCCCATCTCATGTTTCCTGTCAATCCACACTGTACTGTCCATATAAAGGTGGAAAAGCCCCAGAAATATCTAAAAAAAATAAAAAATAAAATTCTTTGCTATTGCCTGATGAGCTCAAATACGCGTTTTGGGGCTGGTTGTGAGCAGGTGTTAATAGATTATGTATTAACAGGGCCTGGTGAATATGTAACAGTGGTGTTGACTGTCCTCAGATCAGCGTATTGCCGCGAGAGAGAGAGAGTCGAGAGACAATATAGTATTTCCCCTCCCCCCTCTGTCACTCCCACCATGCTGTAATGGCACTGTGTTCACTTCCTCCCACAACAACACCAAAGTGTAATAAAATAACTATTATAGCAGTGGGGGGCTGGGAGTGTGTGTGCGTGCGCCCAGTGCATAAAACAACATCGCAAAATAGAGCGTGTGTGTGTTTGACTGACGGGAGTGAGAGGCAGAGGAAGAGTGTGTGTATCTGTGACGGAATGTATTTGTGTGTGTGTGTGTGTGTGTGTGTGTGTGTGTGTGTGTGTGTGTGTGTGTGTGTGTGTGTGTGTGTGTGTGTGTGTGTGTGTGTGTGTGTGTGTGTGTGTGTGTGTGTGTGTGTGTGTGTGTGTGTGTGTGTGTGTGTGTGTGCCCAGTTTGAGTGATGTCAAGGGAAATAAGGTAAACAGGGCTGGTTTCAATGAGTAGCTTTTTGCCTGCAAGGTTGCCACAATTTACTTTCCACTGCTGCTTTTCAACAGTCAATGACACCACGAAGTCAAGCCACAGATTCAGACTGTGACCCAACGCTTGTTTGTCTGTGTAACTGAGGGGGAAGAAAGTGTGTTAGTCTGACAGTAAGAGAATGAGCATGTTTTTTGCCCTGCCTAGCAGCCGGGCTCAAGCAATGGTGATGGCGGTTGATCCATCCACCACTTTGTTTGGTCCCAAACAATGTATTGCATCTTAAACTACTGTCTGGATTCACAGAACTTGCTGTGAATGTTCATGCAGGTGAACCATACTGATTTTGGTGACCCAATGACCTTTCATTTTGCTCAACACCTGGGCCAAAATGTTCATTTGCACACAAGATGTCTCCAAATCTAATAGGTGAATTGCAGCTCTCTACCATGGGTGGATATAAATCCATCAGTGCCAGAGTCGCAGACAACCAGGGTTTGGAGACCCATGTTGTAGATTTGTACTACATTTAAATGGTTGTTGATGGTCCCCTTGAGGAGAGTAATAGACAAAGTGCAGGGTACATATTGTCTTACAGTATGTAGGCCTTGGTACCTGCCTGTCTTATGCAGTGTTGCTAACTTGCTAGTTGCTACATGAGTGGGTACCTGTTCTATATCAGCGGTAGACTGTCGTAAGGAAGAGGGCAGAGATTGATAAAGCCAAGGCTCTAGTCTGCTACAGTCTCTCTCCCCCCCCCCCCCCCCCCCCCCACACACACACACACACAGTGTTGTTCAACAGAAAGGGTTCACAATCAGTTTTTTCTATGCTGGAAAAAATATTTGTCAGCTCTCAAGCTTTCATCTGACTGTGCTGTGCATTCCTTTTTTACACGTAATGGGCAGAGCTCTCCCCTTTGTGGGTTTTTTCCTTGTTTATGTAGACAGATGGTAGGAAAGCTGAGAGGCAGACGGTGTATGAGAGGCATAGCAATAAAGCCTCTTTACTGGAGCCGTTCCTAGGCCAGCCAGTCTACGTGTCTTGAAGGATCACACACCTGCAGATTTCTTGTGGCCGAGTACATACCAGCCCCCGTCCCCACCAGACCTGCAACCCTTAATTGCTCTACTCGTTAAATTGAAACTTTATCCACACTTTGGCAAGCCATCTTCCCCCGGCAACAAGTACCTTAAAACAATCACAGAGATGGTACCTTAGTTTGGGACAAAAGTTTGGGGAAAATTGAGGGGGCTGAAGAAGTAAGGCATTAGCTGTTGTTGGCCTTGTTTTGGCAAATCACAGACAAGAAACAACAAAATGGCACTGGAATGGCTGTACAGGGTAGAATTGGGTGGATTTGGACCGGTCTTAGCTCTGAGCGAGTCCTGTGTTTGTGGAACCTGCACCCTGAAAGTTTTGAACCTGCCATTATACATTCTAGCTCCCTTTTTGTTTCTGTCAAATGAATTGACTTTAAACAACAACAAAAAAAGTCCTGACCTAGGGTTTGATATTCCTTGAAAGGAATTTCTTGGACAGTCTGAACCCAACAAGAAGGGTGTGCTGGCCTGGCACAGATGGATTTCCAAACATATAAAGCATTTTATATTTGGCTTCTTTTCATTTGCTTTATCCTACCTGAAGTGTTTTCCATTTCTGAAGACGATATAGTAGGCTGTATTATTACTATTCGCTGGCGCTGTACTGAAGGAGCAATGTGGAAGGGGTGAAGATAAATAGAGACCGAATAAAGATTTAGAGAAGAGGAATGATAAGTAGAAATGTTTGCACCAGTAATTCAGTTTTTTACAGTGTGGTAATCCCTTCAGATGATCTAATTATGTTTTAAGTCGTATTTAGTCATACTGCCAAAAATAGTTGTCTACAAGCTCACAGCACGTCATGAGGTTTGATGCTCAACACCGTCTTGCAAAAAAGTAGTATAAATAAACATAGCCGGCGGAGGGGGGGGCTTGTTGCTTTTAGAGAGAGGCAGACGCTTTGGAGAGAGAGCTCATGGAAGATGGGTGATCTGTCTATACAGCGCCAGCCAGTCGCACAATGATGTTGGCTTATTATTATTAACACATCTATTGCCAAGTATATAATGAATTTATTCAGTAGATTCAGCTGGAGTTTTTTTCTCTCGTTGTTTTACCTTATTTTTGAGGCTCATTGGACGTGCCACCTATCCAAATTTAATCCGATTACTTCTGGTCGGTTGCGATGGTCGTATTTTCTTTCACCCAGAAGAGAGAAATTACAACCGCGGCCATCCGTGCTTTTGTTATGGTCCATAGAGAAGGGCTTGTTTTAAACGAGAATGTGATCTGGAGATAGATAATCCATTTTCCTTCACAGTAAACGGAGGGTTTCATTTCCAGATGACTATGGGAATTTGACGTGTAACATCGCTGTAAATATATGTAAATGTGTTATCTCCCACTTTATAAATGCTAAATTGTCAGGAACCAATTGAAATATGCCAAAAAATAAGGCCTTGCCTTTTGTATTTACGGAACTATGTGTGTTAGTTCTTATCTTAACTGTTTCCCAGTTCCCAACTTCCCACTTCCCAGGGCTATTGATTAGCTGCGTGAGAATCAAACGCAGCACATGGCTGAGAGCGTCTGCGATGGTGGCAGGGATTTGCCACTCCCTGGTGCCAGGGTGCTGCTCCGACCTTTTAAATGTGGCCTGACTGGCCTCAGCTGTTCCGCAAAATAAGTCATCTGTGAATCCCTGTGCTGACTGGTTGACTGGCTGTTTGACTCACTGCCAGGCGGGGACTCCAGTGCCATGCTTGGCTGCTCATAGACACACACATCAATACTGCAATGTAGAAGTACTCTGTTACAAGTAAACACTCTGGAACTAAAAATGCACTTGAGTACGAAAGTATTGGCATCAAAATATACTTTAAATACCAAAAGTAAAAGTACAAAATGTTTGATCATAAGAGTTTGTAGATCGGCTGTTTTCAAATAGACAAGGTATAAAATGGTTTATGTATGTTTTATAATATAATAATTTATATATGCCAATTAACTAGTAACTAAAGTTTTCAAATAAATGTAGTAGGCTATTGTAAATGTACAATATTTGGATCTGAGATATAGTGGAGTAGAAGTAAGAGTATTGGAAATACTCCAGTAAAGTACACATATCTCAAAAGTGTACTTAAGTACAGTACTTGAGTAAATGTACTTAGATACTTTACACCACTGCGCACGCATTCACACACTCACATATGTGCGAGCGTACTCACACACTCACATATGCGCGAGCGTACTCACACACTCACATATGCGCGAGCGTACACACACACACACACACACACACACACACACACACACACACCACACACACACACACACACACACACACACACACACACACACACACACATACATGAAAGTATTATTACACACAGACGAGGAGACCTTCTCACTCTCATTAAATGATCCATTGCAGTCAGATGCACACACACAGTGAGAGCAGACCCATGCTGTATTTCTCTCCCTGTGTGAACCCTGTCCCTGACCCCACTCAGTCACACTGTTCCATGTGGAAGCAGGGCTTTTGGTCGGCTCCTCTGTCACAGGGGGCAGGGAGCAGAAGCTCAGCCTTCCTAGACAGTAGACGGCAATGATTCAATAGTAGTAGGGAGGGAGGGGAGGCCTCATCCACATAGTAGCATAGTCCTGTTCCCACTGTTTCCTTCCTTTATTGAGTACCACCCTTTCACACTGTGTCCTCTCCGCCTCTTGCTCTCTTACTTTCTGACTCTCTTCCTCTACATAGACACTGTAGGATTTAGCCCTAGTGTCATGAAACCCTCCCCACACATTATGTGTATATGCAGGGGATGATTAAAGGACAAAACAAACCGTTTCAATACGCTTAAACCTTAAAGCCTCCCATACACTACTACAGACTTTAGTATTAAAAAATACTTTTCAAAGACTTTGTTTTTTCAAAGATTTCTGTCTTTAGAAGATGTGAGATGCCTCTAAAGAGAATATCAAACCTGATATTCTTGGATTCTCATGTCGGGGTAAAAAATCTGGTCAAACTATCACGTCATATCTAATGATTGAGTAAAGACTGAATGATGTGAGTGTGACGTGATCGTCTTGATTTTATTCCGACTTGACAGTGAGTGTGACCATGAAATAATTTGAACGTTAGGTGTAAGGCCATCTCTATATAGATCATTTTTACAAGTGTCTGGATTAGAACTCTACTAAAGGTATTCCCTAATTTGGTGTTTTCATGATTGTGAGAGCTCTGTCTGTCTAACACAGTTCTTATATGACGTGATGTTAAAAAAGGTCTATGGGATTAAGAGCGTGGAAAACAACTCTGGGGGGTAATGGAAGTGACGTCAGACTTCAGTACTCTGTAACACACCGTTGATGACCACCGTTGAAACGTGATGGAACCAGTTCCAGTTCCTCAATGTTGGAACCAGTTCCTAATTTCTTGACTTTTATCTAACTCACATAGGTGTTCAATTCGGTTGGGATCATCTGGTGACAGCAGGATTCACATAGTTATACTGGACTCATCAAATCATTAATGGCCCCTCTTGAAACCACTCCCATCAGGATAGAAATGTTTTATCATAGATCATTGCTCAGAATAACTTTGTTTTAAGTGAACCCCCCTCCCCCCAACACACACACACACACACACACACACACACACACACACACACACACACACACACACACACACACACACACACACACACACATGCAAACTTGTAGCTTTTCTATTAAAATCGCTGTTTTGAATCAAAATAGGACATTTGTGTGAATCATGCAGATCCAATGAGAAAATCTTTTAGGGGGGTGGGGGGTCTCGTCTGTAAAGGCTGCGTTGGTCAACAAGCATAAAATTACCAAGAAAAAGAAGGATGTTGTGGATGAAATTCAAAAATAAAACCTGTGTTGAAATCCCGCTTTAGGAAGTAGAATTGACCAGCTGCCATAGAGCTGTAGCATAGCTGTAGCCATGGTTAACATGATGGTCGTCTCTCAGGGATAACAAGCCTCCAGCCTGCATTCGCTGAGTTTTAATACATCTGGGGCTTTTTGGAGAAGATGTTTGACTGACAAATGATTGGATAATGAGTTTGTGACTCGCACCGCTAAACTTTTTAACAACGTGAAAACCATGTTGTCTACCATCCACGAATACTCATCATTCGACCTCCCGTATAGTGGTGAGTGGGTAGTTATGTTTTTTACACTGAACATGTGTCTATTTGTGTGTGTGTCTGTCTATGCACACGCACATAGCCATGTTAGATATCAGTGACTTGCTCAACTGTGTTCTTGATTTTTGAAACGGTGTAGATTTAATGTTAATGTTGTTATTTAACAGCCCCCTTTGGGCAGATGCATAAGGAGCTGAAATTCGGTTCGAGATGGCTCCCCGACCTGGATTTATTTTGGCTCTATAAAAGTCAATTCATACTCTCTCACAGCTAGCGCCGAAGTCGCTTGTAAATACATGAGGTGCTTGGCATGGAAACATTTTTGGCAGATAAATGAGCTGGTGGATACTAGTGATGTTACCGATCAATCGGCAATGGATCGGATTGGGCCGATCAAAGCGCGATCGGCGATAATCGGTGGTTTAGATCAAAAGGTAAATTCACCAATCCGATCAATGACTTATTATACATGCGCAAGGCAAGGGTTTGTTATGGTCGCGCTGCTCCTCGCTCCACTTCACTCTCTCTCTCGTCTCTCTCTCTCTCTTTCGTCTCTCTTTCGTCTCTCTCTCTCTGTGTGTGTGTGTGCGTGTGCGTGCGTGCGGGAGAACTCACGACTAGTCACGTTGTTGTTAAACCTAGTTCCAAACACCATAATTCCAAACAAAGTAGTCGATGGGAGCAGTTATGGACAACACTTTTTTTGTTCCCTTTTAGAGTATAAACGATCAATTTCATCTGAGCTAGCATAGCCGCACACATGAGCTAATGGGTTGCCTTTTTTGAGAGAGAAACAAGCAAACAGGTCTATAAAAACGTCAGTCAAACGTTGTTGTCTATAATATTGACATTGAAACAGTGTGGCAGTGGTGGAAAAATTGTCTTAAGTAAAAGTATCAATACTGTAATATAGAAATACTCTGTTACAAGTAAATAGTACTAGTACTAGTACTTGAGTAAAAGTATGAAAGTATTGGCATCAAAATATACATAAAGTACCAAAAGTACAAAATGTTTGAAAATAGCAGATATACAAGCTCACAAAGCGTTGTGAGCTTGCAGATTGGCTATTTTCAAATAGGGCTAAAGTGGTTTATGTATGTGTTTTATAATATAATCCTTTATATTTACCAAGTAACTAGTAATGTTTTCAAATTAATGTAGTGGAGTAAAAGTACAATATTTGGATACGAGATGTAGTGGACTATAAGTAAAAGTAATGTAAATTAGAAATACTCAAGTAAAGTACTAATGCCTCAAAATTGTACTTAAGTACCGTACATAAGTAAATGTACTTAGTTACTTTACACCACTGAACAGTGGTTCTCAAACATTTTCATGCTAAGAGCAAGGACCCCAAATATGTACCATACTGTACAGAAAAACAATCTTAAGGGCCTATTAGGCCAATTATTGATTCTGCTTTTAAATAAAAATGCTATTAACCAAGTAAGCTGAAATGTTATTGTATATAATTGAAAGAGAGTGACATGTTTTTTTTTTTTTGCGTTGAAAATAATGAAGGGCAGACAATAATGCCATGTCTTTATGGGAAAACGTTTTTTCTTTATTTATTTTTTTAATAAATAATTGCGACCGAAGGTCGCATATACTCTGAAGAACCGTGTCGCTTGAGTGTCCTTCCGTACCCCTGTGATGTCAGCGAGTTGTGACATCACTTCCTGTACGGGGCGGCTACACGAAATGTGGATAACACTATATATGGAGATAGTCCAGTCCATCATGTCATATGGGACTACCGTCATAGACAGTAGCCAAAAGAGAAGGATACACAAGACTAAGAAAGACAAAAAAAGGAGGAGGAGGATAAAGATACCAAAAGGAGAG
The DNA here is from genome assembly GCF_963921795.1 of Nannobrachium achirus. Lineage (NCBI taxonomy): Eukaryota > Metazoa > Chordata > Actinopteri > Myctophiformes > Myctophidae > Nannobrachium > Nannobrachium achirus. The sequence continues at coordinate 37,313,773 of NC_137827.1, read as the reverse complement.
AGAAGAAAGGGTGGATGAGGTACAATGTGTCTCAGAAAAGAAAAGGAGGTGGCAACGGGGGCGGCTAGATAAAGTTATTAGGCCTGGATCTGACTTTAAGTCGACGCACAGGATTCCAGAAGTGTAGCGCTTATTCGCTCTTGTATCAAACTGGTACTCGAAACGTTCTTAGAATTTAATATATATTTTCTAAAGTAAATATGGGGGCGGCTGTGAAAAAAAGAGAAGAATAAAAAAGAAAAAAAGGAGGAGGAGGATAAAGATACCAAAAGGAGAGAGAAGAAATGGTGGATGAGGTACAATGTGCGGTATCCTCCTTGTCAAGCTCGACGTTGGTCATTTGGACCTATACATGGAGAAATGGAGCGGCCTAAACATGGAGATGTGGTACAGAATGACTCATATATGGGCATAAAAAGTATGTCATGTGACATCACTTCCTGTACGTTCAGACAGACAGCCATTGACTCCGGCCTAACAATGGCTACTGTCTATGACGGTAGTCCCATATGACATGATGGACTGGACTATCTCCATATATAGTGTTCTCCACATCTCCATGTTTAGGCCCTATCGCTCACACCCTAGGTGGGGTTGGCGATAGGGCCTTTCTGTGTGAAGTTTGCATGTTCTCCCCGTGTCTCCTAGGATTGATACCCTCACAAAAACATGAACAAACTCCCCCCAGAATGATAACAACTAGAATCGTCAGAGAAACGCTGTGGTTGGCCAGATAGTCAAGAATTGGCGTGCATGTCACCCTGAGGTCGCATTCCACCCTCAGGTGTCTTACTAGTAATATTGCCCAACTTGATCGGATCGGTGATTGATCTGTATCGGGTGATCAAACGTAGGTGATTGGTGATCGGTTCCAAAAAACCTGATCGGACCATCTCTAGTGGATACATATGCTGAGACGTATCAATTGTGGTAGCAGGTTGAGAGAGCTCCGAACTGAATGACATTCCTTTGGAAAGACAGTCAACTTCACTACATGACTATCAATGTTACCCATAACGCTGCACGCTGGTTATAGGTCCAGTGAGCACCAGCTCCAACTCCAGCCTGCGCTGGATGGCCAGAACATTTAGAGAAAATGGCTGTGTGTGTGTTTCTCCCTATCTACTGTACGTAAGTGTAGCGAATAGCGATCAAGTTAAGAAACATAAACACATATACTGTATGTTACCTCAATGAAGGAATACAGCAAGAGACCAATTTGCAACAACTCATGGAGGTAAATATCAGACCTTGAAGACCACTGAGAATCAAATAAAGACATTTATTTGCAATTCTTCATTCTCTCAATGAGGAACTATTTAATTTCCACAACACTATATGGCAGTTTCCAAGGAGTCTGTCATAATACATGCGATTTCTCATTTCTGCCCCTTGCAAAGGTCTGTCATCATCACTCCCCAGCCAGAGTGAGCTGGGGAAGTTGCAGCCACAAGCATTTGGAGGTTGATTTGTCTCTTCCAAAGTACCTGTTTCATGGCTTCACTGCCAACATTTTTACTTGAAGCGAGAAAACACAGCTGAGCACAGAAGTTAGATCAAGAAATCACAACATCTCGGCAGCACCGAACAGCCGAACTTAGGATGCCCCTCCCTATTGTGACACCACATAAAGATTGTATATTTCCAACTGATTTTGATTGTCCATAGCATAGGCTATGCATAGCAACTTTAATTGTTTTCTTCTTTAGAAATGTTTTCTATCACACCAGGGTGTAATGATGATCATTAGACTATAGCCTAGACTCCTTAGAGCAATAACTCACCTATCTCCCAGAGTTCAGAGTTTGAATGAATGTAGAATTAAGTGCAGGATGTAATTAGCATACAGATGTGAGGGGACTTAATATAACAGACTATAGTTTTTTTTCTTTTTTTTTAAAGAAGAAACTTCTCTCGCCAGTGATCACCATCCCCTTTGCCAATGTTGGCACCGTGCTTAAAGTTGCCTACCCCTGGCATTATATGGCAGGGGAGAACAGGGATCACTTTTTACATTTTAAAATGAGAATTTGGATATCTGGATTTAGTGACATTGATTAACATACACATATTCACAGTGAAGACAGAGGAATAACATTTTCTGTGAGTTAAATATGAAGAATAAAGTGCAACTGTATACTATAGCTTTACACTGGTGTACCCACCCCGCTAAAATAAATTGCGGGTGCGCCCTGGTCTGTTTGCATGCCTGAACATAACAGAGCCACTGACTGGACCCACTGACTTTCAGTCGTGCACCGTTCTGTTGGTGTATGCATTTGCCTATGATTTTTGCACCAGTGAACTCTCAAATAAGCATTTGCCTTTTAATGATGGGGGTGTGTATGCACTAACTCTACTTATAACTCTGTAGCTGTTGATGGACTGTTCTTGCTGACAGTCTGTTCACATCCTGTATTGACATTCTCAGTCACTTGAGGAAGAATTGCTCAGCCATTATTCAACCACAATGTCTGATCATGCTATTTACTGTCTTTTCCATAGACGGAAATGCAGATGTCGCTTTTATCATTGCTCCTTGTGAAACACTAGCCAGTTGAGCAGTCTTTGTGACTGAAGCTCTTGTTACAAAATTGTAACTTGCCTACTTACTTACATGAGTACATCCGTTGGAATGAAGTGAAAACCTGGAAGTTGGATTGTTTTGCAGCTAGCAGGCAGAAGCACCAGAATAACTAGAATTTGAATTAATATAATTCTTTGTTTAGGTCCAGTGGATGTAATCATTTTTACTTATGCAAAACAAAATTGCAGCCTCTTGCGAGTTGGTTTTGTTTTATGAGTCGAATATGTTGACATCTTGTTATGGTGACATGATGTAGCCTGTCACTGTACTGTAGATAACAGTATCAGATCACCGTCGGTAGCATGCAGTCAAATCAGAAAGTTACACCGTGTTAATTTCACTCTGAAGAGTGTACAAATAGAAAACAAGATATGACCTTACTGTTCCATTCGGTTCAATGTTGTTCATCTGCTTCAAATTGTTCACAGTAATCATCTGTGATAAAGAGCAGAGACCAGTGCTGAATGCTGATGTCATTTTGCTGACCCGAAGAAGACAACTAGGATCATTTTAACTTGTTTTTTTTTTTTGCAGTTGATTGTTGTTTATTTGGACTTCACATGACAGAAGCAGCAAGGGATTTATCTTGTAACGTCAATGAATGTATGAAATAATGTGATCAGCTGTTGTGATGCAACTACAGTGAAACAATGGAGGACAGGAGAAAGCAACATGACTTGATATGTATGCATTATGTTCATATTTACACATCGATTTCTGTTCTGAAGTTTAGGTCAATGATAGACAAGGCTGTGGTGCCGATGGACTAGTGGTTAAGGCATATGTCACACATAGGCTATCTAATGCAGCCTGACACCGAGCCTGCGGGTTCGACTTCCGAGTTTGACAAGTCGACACTCCTTGCCTCTCTCCCTGTTTCCTGTCACTCCGCACTGTTTTATCCAAATGAAGGCAGAGAAGATTTAAAAAAAAGAAAAAAGAGAGAAACATAAATATATGTAGAGAAGACCAAAATCAAATTATACTCTGATTTGTGATGTAAACAGTGGCATTCAATACGCACATTGAAGTGTGAAATAATTAAGAAGGCCCTGGCCACATGGAGAAAAAAGAGAAATCCCTTGCGGTTGTCAATAGCGTGCTTTTGTAATATTGCCGTTATTGCGACAGCCCTACACACCCGCTGTTCTACTAACCCATCGGTCCCCCACTCACATGCACATGCATGCACGTGTGCAGACTGTGTGCGCACAAAGATAGCTAAAACCAATCCCTTTTATTATTACTACTAGAAGCCCAGCGTCTAGTCGGCGACCTGGCCAACTCGGAACAATGTAAATAGGGAATGAATGCCCCGCCCTTTAATGCAAACCCCATTATACCTGTTTTCATAGGACCCGTTTTGACCATTTGTCTGCCTGTGTCCATTTATGCCCATATATGGAGATATCTGTATCTGTCTGTCTGTCGGTGTCCATTTTATGTCCATATATGGAGATCACTGCAGTTATAGTTCTGGGTCCATTTTATGCCCATATATGCCCATATATGGAGATATCTGTCTATCTGTGTCCATTTTATGCCCATATATGGAGATCTCTGTATCTGTCTGTCTGTGTCCCTTTTATGCCCGTATATGGAGATCTTTGTGATTCTGCATCCATTGTATGCCCATATATGCCATATATGGAGATATCTGTTTATCTGCGTCCATTTTATGCCCATATATGAGATTTCTGTCGCTTTTTCAAACAGATGGTCAAAACGGGTCCTATTAAAGGGGGAACCGGCACTGTGTCTGCAACACAGTCGGTGGCACAGACAGATACAGAGATCTCCATAATGGGAATAAAGGGACACAGACAAACAGATGGAGGAGGAGACAAACTTAATGCAAACCCCATTATACCTGTTGTCATAGGACCCGTTTTGACCATCTGTTTGCCTGTGTCCATTTATGCCCATATATGGAGATATCTGTATCTGTCTGTCTGCGTCCACTTTATGCCCATATATGGAGATCTTTGACCATCTGTTTGCCTGTGTCCATTTATGCCCATATATGGAGATATCTGTATTTGTCTGTCTGCATCCATTTTATGCCCATATATGGAGATCTATGCAGACACAGTGCCAGTTCCGGAAAATCCTGATGTCAGACATCAGAATCCGAACCTTTCGTGCTGGTTCCAGAAAATCGTGTATCGGGTCGGGTCGGGTCGAGGCCGAGCACTGCACTACCTGCTGCGGTGGGGAACGCACGTGCCGAATTTGAAATAGGGAATGAATGCCCCACCCTTTAATGCAAACCCCATGAATGCCCCACCCTTTAATGCAAACCCCAATATACCTGTCATAGGACCCGTTTTGACCATCTGTTTGTCTTTGTCCACTTATGCCCATATATGAAGATCTCTGCACACACAGTACCGGTTGCAGAAAACTCTGATGTCAGACTTTATGCCCATATCTGGAGAACGCGCGTGCCGGTGGGAAGAAGGGTTCTCGAGATACGCGGATTACATACATACATACACATTCACAGAGATTTTGTGTTGACTCATGTGGCGTACGTGATGTCAGAGCCTTTTATGAAGTGATGTCACAATGACTCAGCGCTTGCGCCGATTTCCTCCGGAACAGCCTGATGTCAACAATCAGCTCCGCATAAGGAGATTCCGAACGTTTCGCGCCGGTTTCGGAAAACCGCGAGTCGGGTCGGGTCGAGGCCTGGCACTGCACTCCGCGCGGCGGCGGGGAACGCGCGTGCCGAATCTGAAGCCGGTGGGACGAACGGTTCTCGAGATACGCGGATTACAAACAAACAAACACAGACAGACAGAGATTTGTCGCATTTATAGATAGATGACGTCTCCAGGGGAAGTGGTCCTGTACTCCAGTGGTTCGCAACCAGTGGTCCGGGGACCATCAGTGGTCCTTAAGGGGGTTCCAGATGGTCCCCTGCTAAATGATGTAGAGTGAGAAGGCATTTATAAACACAATTATTCAATTCCATTGAGTAACTGTCTGTAAAGCAGTGCTGTGTGACTGTCTACAGCCATTGCTACTGTTGCCTCAAAATTATATGGGTCCCCAATAAAAGGTTTTTGAGCGTTGTGACAACTTGTGAGCTTGTAGATTGGCTATTTTCAAAATGTTTGCCTCTTATATTATTTTACAATTTGGCTAATGAAAAGTTTTTAACAGTTTTTATTTCGACCGAAGGTTTCAGTTTAGTATGTGAAACGGCACATGCTGACTCCGTCTGTCTGGACGTGTACACTTTTTACGGTCTATGGGTTTTCTGCTCTGGCTTCACTGTGATGTCAGGGGAACCACACTAACAGAATCTCTTTTATGCCCATATATATGGATTTATGGCGTTATTATGTAACTTATGGAATTTTACGGTATCTCTGAACCAGCGCAACACGCATTACTGACACCTCCTGACCTTTGACCACTACCTAATTCGTAGTTCTTTGAGATTGCTCTTTCTCTCTCTCTCTCTTGCTCCCTCCCACCCTCTCTTAGCTTTTTTTTTTTTTAACAATGCTAGCCTAAGCCACAGAACCGGGACCCGGAAAATTGGATTAACACGGTAGCAGCATTTTTCAGATTCTCCTGTTGGCATGGGCTGTGGGGGTGGGGGGTGGTGGCAGAACAGTGGCCCTATCACCTCCAGTTGCCCCCTGTTCATCGCCCATCCCCTCTCACGCCATGGACTGATAACCGGACCCTTTGATACACATTGCAGGGATTATTGAATGAACACGACTGATATGGGCCTGATTGCCTGATAACAGTAGCCGCAAGGGTCTGTGGACAGCAGATGCGTACATAGTTCTATTTATAATACAATTTGGTGTCTGCAGATGTGCACACATGGACATTACACTCTCAAATCTTTCTTGCATCCACTTCTGTTTGCACACACTAATGTTTTCCTACAGTCATGGCAATTTTCTTTCTTTAAGTACATTGTTGACTGTAGTGTTTTTGGCCTTGAACAAGTTCTAAAGTGTGGACAGCAAGCGACAGATCTCCTCCGACAACCCTTCCTCAATCAGGGACTGTTTCTTTTCAATAGTGCATGTCATTACACACTCACTGTACGCGCACCTATAAAATCTGACATACACTTGGATGTCTGCGTGGACATGAGCTGGTGATGACATTTACATCATAAGCTAGCATACTGGGTTACTGGGTAGGTCATCGGTACACTCATATTTTCTATGTAATTTGAGTGCAGGCTTTTATCGGGTACGCACATGTCTCTAGCTGTCTGTGGTCTGGTCACATACCAGTATTGGATTCGTATCCACACACAGGAAACACTGGTATTTAACAGGTAGAACTTTGACTAAAGCCTACTTTATACTTAAATAAAAAATATAATATTTTCAGCCAGCGGCACGATGAGTAGGTCTATAAATCAGGCTTGTGTGGTGATGACAGTGCAGGTTGTGCAGTGCAAAGAGGAAAGACGGGTTGAATCACTCCAGGCTTTTCTCTCTCTCTGCTCATGCCCAGGATCCTTCTGTCAGGGATTAATCAATTTTCCATTCCAGGAAAGATTATTCAAATGGCGTTAGATCTGCAACTGCTCAGCAGCTAGAACACCCCCCTCCCTATCTCTGTTTCAGTCGCTCTCTTTGTTCCCAGCAGCATCATTGGCTGATAGACGCTAAACTTTGCTTCTCTTTTGCATTTACCTTCCCTCTATCACTTGCCCTCTTGGCTTGTCTCTTTTTAGACTGTCTCTGTTTATCTGTCTCATCCCGTCTCTAATGCACTCTCTGTCTCTCTTTCCCATCTTTAATGTGCACTCCATTTGTCTTTCTCTCTCTCTCTCTCTCTGTGATTGCCATCAGTTTTAACTATGTGTGTGTGCCCGTGTGCGTGCGCGCCTGTAATTGCTCGATGAGTGGGACAGTGATTCTTTTCAGAGGTCTCTCTGTCTGTCTCTCTCTCTTCTATTCCCTCCCATCCTTCCCTCTATCTTTCCCTTCATCACAATATTCCCGTCATCTCACACCTCCTCCATCATTCCTCACTCTGTTGGTTCATTTGTTTTCCTCACCCCTCACTCCCTCCGTTCTTCTTTCCCATGCCTTCTCGCCTCTGTCATTCATTCCTTCTCTCTTATACAGAACTTCTCTCCTCCTCCCTCTCTCTCTTCTCTCTGTGTCCCACAGCCAGGCTGCCCTGCTGGGTCTGGGGGCCTTAAAGCTGTCTCACATGACAGCCAGGTCAGTTGGTCCATCGCTCCACCCCACTCCCCTCCTCCTGTCTGTACAGGCCAACAGAGCCAGACATTCCCCTTCACCGCTCCCACTGGCCCGGCAGGCTGGCCTGTGTTACTGGCCTGGATGTCTGCTGATTACCTCCCTGCCAAAGCATGCATGTCTGCAGTGCACCTAGTCACTGCCAAATACCTTAAACTGCCTAGTAGATACCTAGCTAGATAGTGTACTTGCCCCCGGACATGCATTGTTTGTCTAGCAACAACCATCACAAGGTACACTATATAAGAGATGGTGACTTATCACAGGTGCGTATAGAAATCGCAAACTTCACGTTGTCGAGGAATTATGGATCAATCGGTAATTGATGAGGGAAATGGAGCCTGAAGGTGATGGTGGTTGTGGTGTAATTGTATCATGGGGTGAAGTACATTTGACACACACAAGTAGATGGTAAAACATGGTTATACGCACGATAAGAGCAAAGCTGCTGCTTGTGTCATAAGGACTGAGCAGTAACCAAAACAATAGATACTATTGTCTGTGCCATATTGCTTGTTGTTGTAATATGCAAAATGTCAAAAAGGTGAACAATTTGATAGATAATATAAGGCGGTATAATGCTACCACAATTCTTCCTCAACCTGAACAAAAACTGTAGTTAATAAAAGCATGTGTATAATCAGAGAAATACTTTGTTTACTGCCAGAAGAGATGGGTGAATATGGCCTACTCTGTACTCTAGGTAGCTATTTACCTATAGGCAGTTAGCTCCTGACCTAGTCAGTGATGTCATTACGTGCGCGTCCCGCGTCAAATACACGTTCATGTCGCCCAGAGACGCATTCACGTCTTGTTTCTGGGGTCCCGGGGACGCGCCTCCATTATTAATCCATAATTTATCGCATCGCGGTAAAAGAAAAACATTAGCGATTAGCGAATCGCAAAGGCCGCGATGTTCTGCTAAGTAGACTTCCCAAGCAATATGGAGACGTTTAAATTTTTGAAATCCCTTCATAATTGACTACGCAATGATCAAATCAAACCGTGGTGTCTGTCTTTGCTTCCTATTAAACCTGCGGAGAGGAGAGGAGCCAACTGTCTGTCTAACAGCACGTACAAGTTTATTTCCGTTCCAACAGAGTAGGTTCCAACGGAGTAGGCCTACTCCATAGCTACAGGTAGTGAATGTTCTTGTAATCATTATAAATATAATGTCCTTAAATCCTTGTGCATTGATTAAAAGCTGCCGTTTGTCATAAGCTGAAAGTGAAAGTGATTTCTGTGCAATGGTGGCTGCCCCTCCTCTTTCCCCCGCACACACAACTTTTGGTGTGTGTCTTAGGGTGCTTTTTTTTGCCTTGATGAAACTTAAGCAAGGCAGCGACATGCGGTACTTTCTTCCTTGACAATAATGAGAGGCAGACAATACCATTACTGACATTTTGCTGAATATAAAAACGTTTTATATTGCTAATAGCAAAGTAAAAGGGAATCTTTTGGAAACTTAATGGGTCTGTTACTCGGTGAACAAATGGAACCAAATGGACCTGTTCCATTTGTAGGCCTACTCTAGTTTTTTAAAATGTAATATAAATTGGGGTCCCAGTGATATAAATATAATTAAATGCGTGTCTGTAGCCTAGTGTATTTAGAAATCCTAGTTCTAAGTTCAAACATTAGCCAAATTGTAAAATAAATATAAGAAATAGGCAAACATTTTGAAAATAGCCGATCTACAAGCTCAGTCTTTAGACGGCCTTAATAACCTATTGTGGTGTGTAAAATAGCCTATAGAAAAAAGTTAATAATAATAATAATAATGGTAATAATAAGGGTAGTAATAATAATAATAATACATAAAAAAGTATCGAAAACGGTATCGAAAAAGGTATCGTATCGATTCCCAGGTATCGAAAAAGGTATCGTATCGATTCAGAGGTGAACGATACCCATCTCCGCGGCGTTGAATTTTTTTGGGACCCATAAAATATCCCTGGGACTCATCCGAAAAACTCTTCTGGGGTCCCGGGACTCATTACATTAAAAACCTATTAACATCACTGCCTAGTAACCTAGCTGGTTAGGTACTGTTCACCTACACATACCTATTAAGTTAGCCAATTGCTAACCTGACACCTAAGTTAACAAGCATGTGTTCTCTGCAGCAGGCATATAATGTGCTCAAATGTGCAAGCAGCAGGCAAGCAAAATACACATACACACACACACACACACACACACACACACACACACACACACACACACACACACACACACACACACACCGCACACACTTACAAAGTAACTGTATGTCTGTATGCGCTAAGCAGAACTGCAGAGAGGGGTGGGAGGGGAGTGTGTGGGTGGTGAGCTGGCTGTAAGACAAGTCTTAAGTAAGTGTATAATAGGTGTCGGTGAGAGGTTTGCAAGGCACTGTAAGCAGAGGTAAAAACCCATGGTGGAATAATGGGCCAGGGAATGTCCAGACAGCTTCTTTCTGTTCAGGCCAGGGGATCAAGTTGAGAGGGATCCAAGAAGGAAAAGTCTTTTCCACAGTCAGACATCCAAGGCAGGAAACCTGATCTATTTAAATTCACCGGCTCAACGGGCTAGCTTATGTTGTTGGGTGGTGGTGGTGGTTGTTGTTTTTTAATACAGCTAAATAGTTTTTGCTGGCCTGAATGGAAACTCCTTGGTTGTATGGCACAGTGGCTGGTGGAGCAGCCATGGCCACACTGTAGTAGCATGTAGCTGGTGAGAAGTTTAAACTGTATGATGCCTTGATATACTATATATCTTAATTCTATATCATCTGAATTTGGAAACAAAATAGTTTTTATTGCACTTTTTAGCGTAGTCGTGTTTATCCGTTTGTACTGTACAGTCTTCTCGACTTTCATTCTAGTGTTAAAGGGATATTTCACTTTCAAAAGAACTTTTGGTCATTTTATTGTCTAATCAGGCTTTTATGAACACCCTGGACAGATTTTAATTTGCTTCATTCAGTTTTTAGATATTTGATGTAAATGTTATCTGGTCCTCCCTGTCCAGGGCCCCTATCCATACACACCCATTGTAACTTCAAACTCCATTTTAACCATGATAGATTCATCAAAGGGCCCCTATCCATACACACCCATTGTAACTTCAAACTCCATTTTAACCATGATAGATTAATCAAAAACACATTTTTTTTCTGGTGACTCACAATACCCTCCTAATACGTGAGCTGGCCGTGTTTTTCCGATAACCTTTTTAATTTATTTTTAATAATGTATTATTGTATTACATTTCTTTCAATTTTCCCAAAGAATTATTAAAAATAAATAAAAACGTTTTCGAAGAAACACGGCCAGCTCATAGAAAAAATAATGGGTGTGAATCTAATAATGAATAATGAATCTATCATGGTTAACATTTGAAGTTACAATGGGTGTGTATGGGGAGGGGCCCTGGACAGGGAGGGCCTTATAACATATTTACATCAAATATATAAATACTGAATGAAGCAAATTAAAATCTGTCCAGGGTGTTAATAAAAGCCTGATTAGACGATAAAATGACCAAAAGTTCTTTTGAAAGTGAAATATCCCTTTATGGTTTTCTTGTAAGTCATTTCAGAGGCTGAAACCACCAGGTCATGTAGGATATTGACTGTGTTACATTCTGTGGCTGAGAAGAAAAGGTTGTTAGGGTGTCCTCTGGGAAGAGAAGAATCTGCTTTCTTTACTGCTGTCCTCTGCTCTGCTCTCCTCCTCTGCTCTGCAGGCGGCCTGTCAGTGACACTGCAGTCACAGCCTAGACATGATATGACCTAAATAAACCAGAGAGAGAGAGAGAGAGAGAGAGAGATTCTCGCTCTCATTTACTTTTTTTTTAATCCCTCCGCCACAGGCTACTGTTTGTGCACGTGGGTGTTTGTGTACACTACACACATATGCACACACTGGTAGATAAACGCGTGCACACATACTCTCTCTCTCACACACGCGCGCGTGCACACACACACACACACACACACACACACACACACACACACGCACACACACACACACACACACACACACACACACACACACACACACACACACACACACACACACACACACACAGTGTTTATGACCCTGACACCTGTGCTGTTCTTTGGCTCTGATTACAATTATTCACACATGCAGGCACTTGAATTATGCCCCATCACTTCCTGTCTGATTCATAGACAGCCACTGGTGGGAATCTGCGGCTGAGGTCTCTGTCGTGTGTGTGTGCGTGCGCACGTGTGACATGCATGTCCGTGCGCGTGCGACATGCATGTCCATGGTCCAGTGAGAGCTGAAAGCTCCATTGTGTCGGGCCCACAGTGAGCTAGCCTGCCACAAGGAGATAAAACGTTGCTCACCTCGAATGGACTCTACACCGTGAAATCCTCAGGGCCATATTTTCCGTACGGCGAAATGCGGTGCTACTGGAAGCGCACATGCTAAACATATTATCTTATTTGTCGTGATTCCATAGTCTTCTTCTGGCATTCTCTGTCTAATCTATACAGAAAGGCCACCATTTACAGTATATGATATCAACAATGTATGCAAATGGGCCTCCCATCGCCCAGCACACGTTAACACTGTGTCTTTGTCATGCTTTTATATGCAGTTTCACATGCAGACGTAGGGCTGTCACGATTATGACATTTTACATGACGATCTACAAGCTCACAACGCGTCGCAATCGCGACGCGTTGTGAGGTAGTAGATCTGCTATTTCCACTATTTTTGACCTTTTTTTTTTAAAGATTTGTTTTGGGGCTTTTTTATGCCTTTATTGATAGGATAGTAGACTGACAGGAAATGGGGAGAGAGATGGGGAATGACATGTGGCAAAGGTCGTCCGGATCGGGAATCGAACCGGCGACGCCAGCAGGCATCATAGCCTAGTATGTGGTATGCGCCTTGACCACCAGGCCAGCGGGCGCCCCGTATTTTTGACCTTTTATTTAAATATATGAACATTTTTCAACATGGAAACGATTATGACGATTATGAAAAATAATCACGATTATGTCCAAAAATCACGATTAGACGATTATGTAATAATTGTGACAGCCCTATGCAGACGTTGAGAACACATTGTATCCTGGCTTTCTTCATCGGTCTGCTTAATGGACAGCAGTTAAGTCGTGTCCATAGAGCTCAGACAAGAGGACACACAGGGACGCATGTGTTGTACTTTTGTTTTAAATGAAGAAGAACTTAACAGTGAGTGAGTAATCGTTAAGTTAATATGTCAGATATCAAGTTAGATGGTCCCACACTTTACTTTTCAACAGCAGAATATAGTTTGCTTTCCCCCCAATCTGTTATCTTCTAAATACCATGTGCAACCACACCCAGCCTATAGCCTATATTTGAACTGAACCGAACACTGTCAGTGTTTGATTGGGACACTTTTAGGATTACCGGTAACGCATGGATTCCAGTGACCTACAAGCTGCGTAACCGATCATTCTATGTGCCAGACTGCCAGTGCCATGATGTACCTGCAGGCGCACACAAGAACAGTCCACACAGATAGCACGCTCAAACAAGAAATATAAGTCCTCATCCAGGCAAGATAACGTAATTAAATTCACACACTGTAACCTAGTTTCAACCATGAGTATTCCAACAAAGTAAAACAAACATGTATATAGTACCTAGTTCTAGGTACCTAGCGTGCCTAGCTTCTCTTAAAGGGAATGGGGATAGACACTGATTGGTTTTATTGATTAACGCTCAAAGCCCACCCAAAACTATTTCAGAGCCTTAACACCACAGTCGGGTCCATTCGTTATTACCAAAATTAGCGGGGAAACTGGACACATCCCTGAAGCAGTTGGCGCCTGCACTCCACGCCTTGCGTAGCAGAGATAGGGCGATCAGTGTTAATTTACCTATTCGTAAGTAGTCTGCCATGTCAGGGCTTGACATTAACTTTTTGAGGCTCTTGTCCTCATTTCCCATTCACTGCAGAAAAGTAATTTTGCCACAGTAATTTCTTTTTCATTTTTATTTATTTATTTATAATATTTGACAAATAAATTAGACCCCCCCCCCCCCCCACACACACACACACACACACACACACACACACACACACACACACACACACACACACACACTTGCCCCCCTCCACTCAACAGTCCATAGTCTGCATAGGCTACAGCACAAGGCTTCACAGAAAAAGTGAAACCAAGTACATTTTTTATGAACTTGGCAATAAAGATGTCTCAGACATAAGCACAAACCTTAATGACATGCCCTGCATGTGTCATGTGGTTACATTTATGTGTGTGTGTGTGTGTGTGTGTGTGTGTGTGTGTGTGTGTGTGTGTGTGTGTGTGTGTGTGTGTGTGTGTGTGTGTGTGTGTGTGTGTGTTTTTGTGTGTGTGTGTGTGTGTGTGTGTGTGTGTGTGTGTGTGTGTGTGTGTGTGTGTGTGTGTGTGTGTGTGTGTGTGTGTGTGTGTGTGTGTGTGTGTGTGTGTGTGTGTGTGTTATTTGAGTTTGAGCTTTTCTATGTGTGCCAACTAGGGATGCGAATCTCGACCACTGAGGCGATACGATACGCACCTCGATACACTGCCAGCGATACGATATAATTGCGATACATTGAAATCCTGCCGATACGATACATCATGATACACCCCTGTTCCCGATACGATGCGATACGATTCACGATTCACCACGATTCAAGCCCACATCCCAAAATTTACAAAACATAGCGACTAAAAATGTATGAAATTAAATTCAAGGCAATTTATTGTTTCACTGTAGTACTAGGCTCTGTCTAACAACCCAACGTATAGTATTCTGGGAGAACACAAAGCTGCTGGCTATTGTAGAATTGTTTTATTAACTAATCATATAGAAGGCCTATGTCATTATTAGTATACTATATGTCTTCAACTGGGGGTCAGGGTCCCCAATCCAGGGTTATTACAGGGGGCCTGCCAAATATTTGTGTGATACAGTAGGCTATAATGCCTAGCCTACAGCGAGAGTCCCTGCTTGATCTCTGTCTGAGCTAAGGGGTCCTTGACCTGAAAAACAATAAAGTCCCTCCCTGGTTTGTATTATTATATTATATTATATTATATAATAATATTATATAATATAATATAATATTATATAATATATATTATATTATATTATATTTAATCCAGGATTATGCATTTTTTATAGCCAAAATGTTTTAAAACAGACCAACAAGCTCACAGCGCGTCGCATCCACAACGCATTGTGAGCTTGAGGGTCTGCTATTTTAGGTGCGACACCCTTGTACTGCGATGTACAAATTAGGCTTCTTTCCCAGAGCAGAACCTATGGGGCTGTTAAGTATGACATCATTTTGTAGGCAGAGGAGAATTTCTGCCCCCAGTTTCCGTGAATCTTTTTACTATTTTTACTATTTACACATTTTTCTTCTCTTTGTTGTTGAAAGGAAAGTGTTAGAATTATACTTTAGTCGTTATTTTTGTCTCGGATCTGTTGAAATAGCGAGGGACAGAAAATGCTATGGGGGCAGAGTTCTCTGCCTACAAAATGATGTCACGGCTTAAAAGCCCCATGAGCAGAACTAGCAGCAGAGAAAGTGAGAGAGTTGCTTGCATCAAACAGGAAAGTTGTAGAACAGTGACAAATACTTTGTTTTAAACGCAAGCAGTAGTCCTACAACACCCAGCAACATTGTTGTTGTGTGCAGTTAATACAGCGCAGAAGATGATCTCAATCAATTGTCCATCGGAGATTCGCTAAGAAACGGCTGTTGATTACATATCACTCAGCCTGTGCTACTCTGTGACAACAATCAGCGCAGCGGACTTGGATGTTATAAAGCTAAGTAGGCTACTGTACTACTAATCTTGCATCTTTTTAACCCGCGGGGCTGCTAGTTCGTCCGTGTTGATTCACTCGCATTTCGCTGCACTGTCTGTCTCCCTGGTTGCCTGCAAGCCCTGCATGCAGAGCGCAGATGTTGTCCGAGTCGCAGCTCGCGTTAAAGACTGGCTTTTGGGGAGGGGGCTGAACGCTGATGATGGTGCATTCATGGTGCCTCGGAAACACAGGATAGAATGAAATACTATATGGAAGAACCGATACAATCGCGGAATTTACCGATCCAGACACTCACGGTACAATCCATCACGATTTCAGACGTCTATTGTACCGGTACACACTGAATGAACCGATTCACTCGTATCGCGGACGTTTGTATCGCGATTACGATCCGTACCGGTATATCTTCGCATCCCTAGTGCCAACGGTGTATGTACGTTACAGTATCAACTCGTTATGCAAATAGGTCAACACTGTGTGTGTCTGTACTCAAGTGATCATTGATCATGTGTGAATTGGCGCTTTTGTGTGTGTGCTACTGCTAACTGTGCTTACGTGTATGTACATTTAGTATGACTGTGTTGTATCTGTTTGCATTTGGGTGAGTGTGACTGACGTGAATGTGTGTCTGCCTGTGTGGATGGCCGTCTGTGATGACATATTTCTGTGGACGGTGAAGTCTTCCTGGATTAAAGGCCTCTAATCCCTCCAGATCCTCATTAGTTAGTTAGAACTTAGTCGGTACAACTTGTTTGTGGAGGAACTCGCTTGGCTCACCTTTACGGGGACCTACCATAGGTCACAGAAGGTCAGAGAGAGAAATACGAGGCTAGTAGGGCACTGCATCAGGCACCTGGATAATGGCAAGCAAACTGACACTGTGGGAGCCAACCCAGGGCAAAGCCAGGAAGCGCACCACCTACGTAGATACACCGCGGCGCAACATTAACACTGTAGAGCTCAAGTCCCTGATGCTAGATAGGAGAGCGGAGGGCAGCGATTCAGGAGTCCCGAGTTGGTGTCGTCTAGACCGCACTCTCTCGCATCGCATTTTACATGCTTGTGTTCTCAAAATAGTATACAGTTACATTATATGCTAAATGCATTTACTGGTGGCTCAACCAGTTAGTACATTTTCATATGCACGGGCCTTCATCGTGTCATCACAGGTTCAATTCCAGATTATTCTCCACAATTAATTTTCTACCCTCTTTGTCCTGTCTCTCGCCACTGTACTGTCCAATAAAGCAAAAAGACGAAAATAATTAATTCTACTATAAAAGGAGGAAAGACAAGATGGGAATGGATGATAATGTCACGCCTTAGTGTTCACTCTCACAGCACTGTGTAAAAGACCTCGGTTAAGATTGTCTTGGGTGCAGTGAGCCTTGCTTCCCTTTTATGTGCTGTATCACACTGTTATGCGACTGAGTTAACTTCTTCTGCCTCTTAACCTCCGACGCATTATATTTCCTTCACGTTTACTCAGTGCTAGGGCTGTCACAATTATTACGTAATCGTCTAATCGCAATTATTCGAAGTAATCGCAATTATTTTGCATAATCGTTTCCATAATATAGTTACAAACACTTTCAAAAAGTAGTGGAAATGGCAGATCTACAAGCTCACAACGTGTCGCATCAATATTCTTTTTTAAGTATAAAATTGCCAAATATGTCAGTAATTTCCTTGTATATTTAAGTTGTGTCATGATTGCCATGTGCAACTTCAAAGCCTAAAAGCCAAACAGAAATGTAATTGTCAACAACAAAAACACAATTAAATCGTTAATCACAATTATTTGAGTAACAATGAATCGTCATGTAAAATGTCACAATCGTGACAGCCCTAATGAGACTGACTCAAAACAATCAAAAAAGACCGGTTGACCTTTTTATAATGGCAATTATTTTCTAATGAGATCAATGATGTTTAAATATACTTGTGTGTACAAATAAGAATAGCTTGAACTCCCGCATTCTGAACTAGAACAAAAACAGAACCACAATGAGCACATGGAATCAAAATGTAACCCTCCTTCCCGCCCCTTTCAACCACTTCTGCTACAGAATGACAAACAGCAGAAACAGTGGTTCCACAGTGGTTAGAAGATTATGATGTGACTCTTAACCTGGCACATGGAAACATCAGCACTCTGTACCACAACACGAGCTCTCTGCTCCTAGCTAATCACTCCATTCTATCTCACAACCGCACTCACACACACACACAGTGTCAGGCTCCCATCCTGTCATTTTGTACCCCCCGTGCCATAGAGAATAATTGGCTGCGTCATGGCATAGCTGTCGGCATCTGTAGCCAGGCACTGCGGAGCCTCCGCGGGTGACCGCTCGTGTCACGTTTCCTGTCTCTTATCTTGTTTCTTCTTCCCAGCACTCATCCTTCCTTTCTTTTTCTTTTTTTGGGGGGGGGGGAGTTGAGCTCCCCATGTCTGTGTTGGTGGACCTTTCTCAAAATAGACTTATTCACATGCTGCCATACTGATATGTTGTCGAGTCTGTCGACTGACAGCAACGTTTACGGTTTCATATTATTTATGTATCGATGTGAACCGGCGTGTCATTATGTCAGTTCAAGTTAGTGCAGACTTAGTTTATACGAGCCGCATTAATTCTGGTTGTGGCATGTGGCTTCATTCAGATTTTGAGATTGATTGCGTCTTTGGGTCTTTGTATAATAATCTCATTGATATGCTGTTCTTGACAACCTCTCATCTCATCCGAGAGTTGAATAATATTGTATTTGAATTGTAGCTAGAGGGTGAGGGATGAAAGTGTCCTCTGGTGTACCAGCCAGCCGGGACAACGCGTCGGCTAGAATGCATGAAATTGAGTAAATCAGTCTGCCTATCATTTCTGTCTGTCTCTATCCATCCATCTGTAATGTTGTTCATCTATAAGTCAAAGTGTATTCTGCTGTTGGCTCATTGAGAGTCACTATACAGTATCGGCTGAATGCCTAGAATGGTCAATATAAATCAGTCCAATTCTGTCTTTCTTGTAATTTAAGGAAGTAAAGCTTATTGATCTGCTATTGTACATTTGGGCAAGATTGTCCTTTTAATCAGTCTAAAAAATTAAACAATATAAGGCAGATCTAATATGTCTTTCTGACTGTATGTCTGCATAGGAAATCTTCTAGTCAATGTGGATAATAGGATTTCAGCTGATTAGCTAGAATGCCTAAAATGGAAACATGTAACTTGGGCTATCCATCCATCCATCCATTCATCTCCTATGTCTGATCTGTCTGTTTGCGGATTAATGATCTGTCTCTCTGCTGTCTGTGTGATCTAACCTGCCACAACTCTTGTCTCTTTGTTCCCAGGAGGCTTGGCGATGAACAAGCTACGTCAGAGCTTCCGGCGTAAAAAAGACGTGTACGTGCCCGAGTCCAGCCGGCCGCACCAGTGGCAGACGGACGAGGAGGCGGTCCGCAGTGGCAAATGCAGCTTCGCCGTCAAGGTGACTCTTCCTGGCTCTGCTTTATGTCTCCTTAAGCCAGGTTCAGATCAAAGATTTGCAACTAGATTAAACAAAGCGGTGTGTGCTGTACGCTTACTTACACATGTACGCAGGTTGTTACTGTACATCCACTCAATCACATATTGGCAGGTACAGTATCCAGGCAAAGCTGTGCTTGAAGTGGTCAGATACTGGTACGCACAGACACAGTCACACACGCAGACACACACGCAGACACACACACAGACACACACACACGCACGCACGCACGCACGCACGCACGCACACACACACACACACACACACACACACACACACACACACACACAATCTTTTATCAAAGAAAAGCTTACATTAAGGTGTGCATACTGTACACAGCACACTGCAGTATCACACAAATGTACACAAACAATTCAGTACAAAGAAATCATGCACATAGGCACACACCCATGCCCACAGTCGTTCTGTTACACACACGCAACACATGCACACGACTAGTACTGCTCTCACCCAGTAGCATTGCACACTCAGCTCATTGAGAAACATACTGCCTGTCTCCCCAAGGCCTCTGGTTGTGACTTTTGATTAATAATAAGCGTCCAGAGATAACAGCACAGTGCATTTCTGCACTGCATTATAATCCGTTGTACAAAGGTCCTGTTGGTCCAAACCTGCACGGTAGCCTGTGAAGATGTCTCCTTGGTTTTTGGGTTTTCAGCTCCCAGGAGGGATCACTCCCATCAGCCAACTACCAGTATTTGTATTACATTGTTAGTTAGGTATTTACGTAAACATCATTAGTTACTAATATGTTGACAAGAAATATATACGTACAGAATAAATAACTCAAGTATATCAAATTTGCATCAACAGGGCAAGAATATTTGCAGATTGAATAGCACCACAAATAAGACAACATATACAGTACTATGTATAGTACAGAGTACATATCTGACAGTATATTGTATATGAACCAGAATTTTCCCTATGTCCGACATGATTAAGATTTATCTGACATCTGATAAAAAATAACAGTCATAGATATTTGTATTCATTAATGACAAGCAGGTGCCTAAATGCAGCCACTTGTAGGTACAGCATTATATTTTGGATTGAACTGTTTTAACTTTGAACATAATTAGTAATATACACATTTTATAGCAGGCTCATCAGGCTCAGCGTACAGTGTGTGTTTGAGAGTGAGAGATGTAGAGACGCAGAGAGAGATTTGTGGTGATATTATAATGACCTGATGTGTCATTGTTAATCGGTCAGGATGTCCAGAGAGATTTATATTTTCTGTCACAAAATATCTGTCAAATCAGCAATTACTGGACTAATGCAACCTCTGATATGAACATATATACGCACCACAAATGTTCTCATTGATAGTGGTTCAGAGACACATCAACAGTAAACCTACAGTAGTAACATGAGTATTTTGAGTAACCTGCTGTACATGCTAGCATGGTTACAGAGACTGGGAGTCATGGAATAGATGATAGATGATATGAATCACTCTTCATAGCTACATTCTCAGTGCATAAATAGAACATGCGTAAGTAGTACATGGACAGATTGCTGAGTGAGTTGCTGTGAGCCATGTGGAGGCAGTGGGAGTGCTGCTGAGCGCGCTGCCATGTTATGCCAACAGAAACCTTGACTTTATCAAACACAAGTGAAACGGTCCGTTAACTCACGTGGACTGAAGGAATCGAAGCACCAGACTCACCACTGAGTGCTGCTTCCTCTGAGCCACAGGTGGACTTGAAACACCTTCAGTGGAGGGGGGGGATCGTAGAAATGCTTGTTTATCGAGAGAAGACACTGGCGCAGCTCAGACAATATTTTATTAAGGTGCTATGTACAATAAGTAATGACTGATGTTTCGATGATACTGCATCTTCCTCAGAGTCATAAATAGCAGCAGCTAGGAAGGAAGGCATTCATATACAGAGGTAGCGAGGGCAGTGCTCTCAATAAGCCAATGGTAGTTGTTTGGCTCTCTGTAATACGATAATTACCCTGTTCTGTATGTGACAGTCTCTGGAATGAATGCATCAATCAGTTGTGATTGACACAGGGTTGACTCCGAGTCTGAATACATGGACTTTTGAGTACTTACACACAGGTAGACATTTAATCAAAAATACAATAGTTTGGCGGCGGCCGTATCAAAACATAATTGTTTCTATCGTCTGTTTAAGACTGTTTCTTTTTTCAGATTTTATTTTTGTTAACGTAGGGTAAAGTAGGATACCTTAAGCCATGAACAATGGTGGTGTCTGTGGACTTTTTAAATGTTTTTATCGTGACACTGCCCAAATTATTTTTAACATGGACTCCGTTGGTAACTTGGCAAAGTGCGTCTCGGGACCCTGTGACCGTTACGTAAATGCGTCACTGGGTGATGTCAACGTGTCGCTGACGCACGCAGGACGTGGACCAATTAACATCACTGACTACTACACTGCAGTGTTCAATGTCATGTGTGCATGTGCACTGTGGTTTCTTTCTAACTAGTAGAGAGTGGAAATGAAAATGCTTTGTTGAGGAAGGAGATGTGCAAATGAGGATGGTGCTGGTGACTCAAGTCATGACGTCAACAACTCAACTTAGACAGGTACAGACTCATTAGAGGCCAAGAAGACGCTGTATGTGACTGTCTGTATGTGTGTGTATGATTGGGAGCCAACTTGTGAGACGCCCTAGTTTCTGGACCTGCTCATGTTGTCTCACACACACATACACATCTTGACCTCCTCTTCCCTCTCTCCTTCGATTCCTCCCTCCCACCCCACCTGCTCCCCATAAATTACCTCTCTCTTTCTCCTACGCTGGGAGACGTTTAGAAGCAGCCAGCCTACTTCTTGAAGTGTGTGGGTGAGCTCACTCTCAGGCTCAGCTTGTCTTTGCTTTGTGTTTACCATTGCCTTCAAGGAGAGCTGCTGCCTCCGATCCTGAACACTATGATTTTCTCTCTCTCTCTCTCTCTCTCTCTCTCTCTCTCTCTCTCTCTCTCTCTCTCCCTCTCCCTCCCCCTCCCTCCCTCCCTCCCTCCCTCCCTCCGGAAAGAGTGCCGTGGGAAACTGTGAATTACAGGGTGAAATTAGTGTTGAGGTGGATGGATGGGGGCACCTGTTTCTGACCTGGAGTCAGAGGAAAGCCCAATTCTCTGCTCAGTGCTCATTAGCAGACCCAAGCACTCTCCTATGACTACACACAGCCGGCAGAGGGGACAGTCTGCTCTGTGTATGCAATTTGTGTCTATTTGCACTGCAGCTGGTGCCTGGTGTCTTTACTTGTGTGTACGCTTGCGTATGTTTCAGCACTGCAGTGAGTTCAAATTTACACTGCACTTTTGAGTAGCCCCGCAAGTGACTTGAAGTTGAGTTGACTACTGCTGTGTGGGTCTGTGCATCTCTTTGCATGTGTGTGTCTCTGTGCCTGTTGTGTTTACTCGCTCAACACAACATGCATTTTCCATGCAACTTAAAGCAGTTTAAAATGGTATTCATGTAGTCTGTATTGCAGATGTGGGTAGTTTTCATGCTGTCTAACCAGTTGGCTACAGTCTGTTTAATGTGTGCATGCATGTGTCGCTTCCATGCAAAATCTGCATGGAAAAGCCTTTATTCACACAGTGATTTTCAGCGGTGTAAAAGAGATCAATTGTGTTTTCTCCTATGGTAGGCTGGTTGCGGGTGTATGTATTAAACCCCATGAATGAACCCTAGTGTCCCTATCCTGAGATGAACATTCAGGGAAAATAGAAGATCACAACAGACAACGCGACATAATGCATTTGCAGTGAAGGCATTTGGTGTAGATTTGAAGGGAAGAAAATGGAGCTAGCATTGACCTTTGGACTCTGTCAACTAGTCCCCCAAGTGATTAAGTGGTCTCTGTATTCATCCAAATAAGGTTTTGAATGTCTAAATGAAAATCTATTTTCTAGTAGTCCATGTATGGATTTGCTTGCATGCCTTTGCTAGGGATGCCAGAAACTGATAAAAGTCCATATCAGATATTCTACAGCCCTATTGATTTTGAAATATTAAAATCGACTTTTGGAGACTTTAAAGTCTAATCGATAAAGACTAATCGATTTTTCGGTGGCATCCATAGCTCTTGCTTTTGTGTGTGATGCCTGCTTACTAAAATGACTTACCGGTAAACAATTTTCACAGGACTTATGTTGATTTAAGATGCCATAGATATATGCTTTTTCCTCCTAGTGGATGGGTTTCATACGTATTTGTGCAATTTAGTATGGGTGTCGAGGCTTTAGATATGTTCACTGTTGCCTTTCTTCTATGGAAACGTGAGGCTACTGACTGATGGCCTGTAGCAACTCATAATGTAATAACGGCTCATAATGTAATAAGGGCTCATAATGTAATAAGAAAAATGTAATAAAAACTCATAATGTAATAATCAGCTCATAATGTAATAAAAAAACGAGCGCATAACGTAATAATGGATTTTTCAATAATGTAATAATGTAATAATGTGTTACATTAAGAACCTCCACATAGGAGGCTCATAATGTAATACAACTTCATAATGTAATAATGTATTTTTTATTACATTATGAGCTGATTATTACATTATGAGCTTTTATTACATTTTAATTATTACATTATGCACTTGTTTTGTATTACATTATGAGCTGATTATTACATTTTGAGTTTTTATTACATGTTTTTATTACATTATGAGCCCTTATTACATTATGAGTTGCTACACACCCTGCCAACTTTGTTGATGAAGAATGGAGCAATTATCTGCTAAACATGCAGCAAATGAAGGTGAAATATGGGGATCATTTAGCTGTACAAAGAGCATCCACAATGTTCAACATACAGTTCGTGATTGTATCGACACTGGGTGTTAATGCAAATCGATAATATCCCGATGTGGTCATTATGATTGCTAGTTCTGGGCCACTTTGCCGAAGGTCATGGGGACCATTATGTAAGCCTTGATGGACCAGTCACATACTTGATTCAAAGAGCGCACCACTTCGATCTGTCCAGACCTAGGGCCAGAGTGAGGTACCGGGTCAGGGCCAGAGTGAGGGCCTTACTGCGAGAGTGAGGGCCAGAGCAGGGCAGGATTTACCCTTCATGGTGCCCTGTGCTTGGACCTAGTTTGAAAGTTTTCAATCGATCAATCAATCAATCAATCAATCAGGGATAGATAGCACCTTAACTCTGCAGCCGCACTGAGGCGCTCCAACACAATAGTGCACCAGTTCTTTTAGAGTTGTGCATACTAGTATCCACCTAACGTTTCTTCAAAACCCTTAAGTGTAACCAGTCATTACAGACAGCAACGTTAGGTTAGCTTAGCTTAGCTTAGCTCATGTGAATATCTTTTTTTTACAGTTGATCCTCTGGTGCCCCCCTGTGGTTGTTGATGCCCTGTGCAGTGCCGGTTCTAGGACTCAGGTGGCCCTATGCAAGATTATTTTAGGTGGCCCCCACCTAAAATAAACGCCACACACTTGTTCCAGGTATTCCACTACAAGGAACTGGGTAGAGTGCAGAGATTCCGTTAGCCGGTATTTACCGGCCATTGGCCGGTTAAATGTTTAATTGGCCGGTAATTATAAAGTCCACCGGCCACCGTGGCCGGCTGGGAAAATGCCTCTTAGGCTATTTTATCATTTAATCTTATTATACACATAATTATTTGTCTAAAGTAGTAAAGCTACAACCATTAAAACCTATCATAATTTTAAATTTGTATCATGTTCTGTGAGTCTGTCTGACGACAGCGGAGCTCACCGCCACTGCTGCTGCTTCATGCTGCGCTGTAGAGGTGGGACGTTCACGAACGAATCGAGTCTTTTGAACGGCTCTTTGAAATGAACGATAGCATTGTGAGCTGAGCTTGTAGATCAGCTATTTTCAAATGGCAGATATGTACCTATATATGTCCGAAACGAACTGGGGTTCTTCCGAGGTAATTTATACCAAGCTAAACCCAGTAGACGATAATAAAAAAGGGACCCGAACTCTGTGGAATCATGGATATTATACAAGCACGCACATGACTTTATGATCGCATGGATGTGATGCCATCGTGGTCAAAGCAACAGAGGCAAGTCAACCTTCCTTGCGCCATCATAACATAACATTAACAAAATAAAACAAATGTGTGTAAAAGGTTTAATGAGACGTGAAGCCAAAATCATATAGACCTACTAATAACTTATTAATGTGTAGGCCACTGTGTGGCAGGGCGCGCAAACGGTTCGCTTGAGTTGCGCGCCCACTTTAACATAGTCACTTCTTTTTTTTGGCAAGCGATACCTCTACAAGTAGATAGTTAGGATATTATTTTGTTGGAACATATTGCAATTGCATCTATGATATAGAGCAGGGGTCCTCAAATACAAATCTTGAAGGTCCACAAATATTTTTTTGAAACAGGCCGGGTCCGGGAAAAAAATAAAACAATTAATATATATATATATATATATATATTAAAATATATTTATATTTGCTTATTTTTATTATGTCGGTCAATCTTAAATAGTAGGCTAAGATACAAAAAAGTACCAACCAGGGGTTGACACCATGGTCTCAGAGGCACTTGTCCGTCTGGAAAGTACAGGTCATGTTCTACTTGCCCTCAGGTCATGACCACTTGCCCTCATTATTGTTCATCTTACATAATTAGGGATCCCTTTCTTATTTTTTATTTTTTTACAATGGCTGATGTGTTGTTGTTTTTTTTTATTAGTAGTAGTTTGTTGATACAGTAATAACCTCGCCCACCAGGCTTCATGCAGTAATGGTCTTTTCCCGTTTCTTTCTTTATTAAAAGGGTCCTTAAATTATGACTTCACTGTCATCTGGGCTGGGGACTCCTCCAAAATCATTTGGGGGCATTACTTGATTGAAGAGAAACAACCCATTAAAGCAGGGAGAACAGAATGTTCAATGGAGCAGAGATATTTTGCGCTAGTGCTCTGGTTTCTTTTAACAAACTGGGATAATCTTCGAATAATTTATGCTTGTGTCGCAACGTGAATATCGATATGAAAACAAGGTGTCACGCGTCAGAGACAGGGGAGCACACACTGAACGCGGACGGCTGCGCAGCGTCGCATCGTGGTATCGACGCACGTTGTGCCGCACGGTAACCCCAACTGGATGTGGCGTGCTGCCACACAGCACATCCATTTCCCCCGGTGGAGAGAACCATGGGAGAACAACATCCATGCAGAAAGAGAGGCAGCCGTCACGGGCCGTCGGGCCGTGGCACGTCGCGACAAACTCTGGAGATAAGATTACAATCCTGCAAACGTATTCACGTTGATGATGTTTAGCGTGAATGAAACCCCACTGATTTATAACTAGTTGCATTGTTGGTGGCTGCTGCAGCTGCTGTTGCTGCTGCTCCGAAAACATCCGCGGTCTGTAGCAACAGCCTATCAGCGCATCGTTGTCAAAGACATGACAGCCCATAATACTTTGTTGCCAGGCATCAGCCAATCACCGCGTCGTTGTCTCTCTCTCTCTCACACACACTCAGCGCATGCAATGAAAGTGAATGAATACGAGAAGTGGAAACAAAAACGTGGAGATGTTTTTCCACTTTTTTTTTTTTTTTTTTTTTTAACTATAATTCGTCCTGGGTCCGGTCGGCGGTGCCTCGCGGTCCGGACATGGACCGCGGTCCGCCTATTGAGGACCCCTGATATAGAGGAAGGAAGCCCAGCGCAAACATAAAATGGTGTAATTATCAGTTGGGTGCACGGTGCACCATGCAGATACAGCTATCTCATCTGCAAACACGTATGTGACGTTCAATATAATATGGCCGATAAATTAATTGATTGGCCGGTAAAATATAATCCTGCCGGCCAAGGTGGCCGGCCCCAAAAATGCCTAGCGGAAACCCTGGTAGATTGGTGTGCATGAAAGTGGTACAAAACGTGATAGTATAAAGTTTGCCTGGCTCCAGCCAATAGACCCGCCCACTCTCTGAGTGGACTGCTTCTCTTGGTCTGGTTTTGTCATATGACGCGTCTCTTTCTATCGGTGTCTTGGCGCACCGACCAATGAAATGAATGCAAGACGGAGGACGGGTGCGTCTAACTTTTGAAAATCAACAGAAACAGTGGAGGAAGGGGTGGTTCACCAGAGCTCTTAATTGCTCCCTTTGAACTTCAAAGGGGTTCTGAACTGCAGTCATTGATTGAGCCATACAAGTGTAAAGTGCTTCTCTCTAATCAATGAAACATCAAAGACAACAACTTGATTCCTGTCATACAGGGGGAAGGGAAATGTTTTGTGTACACAAGTCAAACACAACCCCTCCCACCAGATCTCTTGTGATTGGGAATTTCAAATTTTAAATCCCCTCCCCTTTTAAATCAAATAGAATAGGGACAACTTCAGACTCAAGCTCCAGCGCAGAGTCTGAAATCAGGCTAGTATAAAGTATCCACTCTAGAGTAGGTCCGAGCTCGGCTAAGCGGGGCCAAAGCAATGACGTATAACGCTGCTGCGGCAGACTGGTCAGTAGTAACATTACCAGGGGTCATCAGTGACTTATCTTCATTAATACTGAAAAGGTCAAACATCTCATCCATTCTACTTCTTCTTCATGCAAACTTCCAGTGATGCAATCTATTCTACTTCTTCTTATTCCCAGTGATGCAAACTATTTGAAATCTGGCAATTCTCATTTGAGATACTATTAACTACAGAGTGCTTTGTTTTGAACGAACAGGACCTTCCTTCCTTGAGTTTTCTTCAAGTGTCGAAGTTGTTTAACGCAGAGATCTTCATACATTTTAAATTAGACGTATAAACGAGCAGCGACTAGTAAAAACTTCAGCTGTACTTTTAATGAAAGCACCAACAAGCAGTGGGAAAAAACTAACAAGAATAAATATTTCAGGGACCACAATGGAAATAACTCGCAAGACTATGTTGTGTTTGTATCCTTGACGCTTCTCAGATGAACATGATGTAACATGTTTTTTTCCTGTATGACGTCTAATAAATCAAGGATACAGATTGTGATCTTCTGAATATGATGACAGTTTGGTGAGTTGATAAGAACACATTGTTACGTGTGTATCACGCTACGATGTCATCATTATGGAATGGGCTGTTCCCTTCTCCCCTCTCTATAGTTAAAAAAACAACTCCAGAACAAAAACAAAGTGTCTGAGCACAGGTGAATTGAGAAAGTAATGCTTGTCTGTCCGATAGCAGCAGGGACATGGCCCCATCTTCTCCCTGTGATGTGGCCCCCTTAGTGGTTGTGGCCCTAAGCGACAGCTTTTATTGCTTATGCCAGGAACCGGCCCTGGCCCTGTGCTTCAGCACGTCAAGCCCTATTATAAATCCGGCCCTGGGCCAGAGTGAGGGACCGAGTCAGGGCCAGAGTGAGGGACCGAGTCAGGGCCAGAGTGAGGTACCGAGTCAAGGCCAGAGTGAGGGCTAGACTTAGGACCAGAGTGAAGGACAGATCGAAGTGGTGCGCTCTCCTCTGCTTCCTGGACTCTTTGAATCAAGTGTGTGACTGGTCCATCAAGGCTTACATAATGGTCCCCATGACCTTCGGCAAAGTGGCCCAGAGCTAGCAATGGCAGACTGTCGTCATACTGACCACATGGGGATATTATCGATGTTGCATCAACACCCAGTGTCGATACAACCACGAACTGTATGTTGAACATTGTGGATGCTCTTTGTACAGCTAAATGATCCCCATATTTCACATTAATTTGCTGCATGTTTAGCAGATAATTGCTCCATTCTTCATCAACAAAGTTGGCAGGGTGTGTAGCAACTCATAATGTAATAAGGGCTCATAATGTAAAAAACATGTAATAAAAACTCAAAATGTAATAATCAGCTCATAATGTAATAAAAAACAAGTGCATAATGTAATAATTAAAATGTAATAAAAGCTCATAATGTAATAATCAGATCATAATGTAATAAAAAATACATTATTACATTATGAAGTTGTATTACATTATGAGCCTCCTATGTGGAGGTTCTTAATGTAACACATTATTACATTATTACATTATTGAAAAATCCATTATTACGTTATGCACTCGTTTTTTTATTACATTATGAGCTGATTATTACATTATGAGTTTTTATTACATTTGAATTATTACATTATGAGCCCTTATTACATTATGAGACGTTATTACATTATGAGTTGCTACATGGCCGTTTGTGTGTGTACACTTAGAAGCATGTGTGATCAATTACATTATGCACTAATGCAGCCTAGTAAGACGATCATTCACACAACTTGTGGTGATTTGTAATGGTATATTTTTTTGTTTACAAGTCTGGGTTTTATGAGGCTATTGATGGTGAGAGGGACAGCCGTTTGTGTGTGTGTTTGTGTGCGTGCGTGCGTGCATGCGTGCGTGCGTGCGCGCTTGCAGGGGATGCATGGTTTCCTTCGTAGTAAAACAACTTAGGAGGTCAAGTATTTACACAATTTCACTTGCTCTTCAAAAGTGTTAAAGGCTGTTGCGGTTTCAGAGGCCGTTGACAGCTGGCTGGGTTCATTGAAAGTGATAATGTACAGCCCAAAGCCCTACATTAATTCCTGGAATGCTTATGGCCTGGGTTATATCCAGGGGACTTGTCTTACACCAACAGAGCCAATTCACATAATTTTGACTTTGTTAATGTTGATTATGAACATCCGGCCTCTGTGTTATTGATAATTCATGGCTATTTTAAGGAAACAGGAATGTTATTCTGATGTCTGGTAGCTGCTGTTATGGTGCCTTTGCTGTCCACTGTATTATTGACAGTTTTGTAGCACTGGTGCAAACATACTTTTGAACTTATTGTACTTATTTCAAGCTGCAATGGAAAATATCTTCAGTGTTAATTTAGCCATTTGTAACTTGTACAAATGTAACCAAAAGTTCCATTCGGTTAGATTTGTACACTCTCAGGGTTACATTAACGTAGGGGACTTTACTGTCTAATAGTAACATTGAATCACATTTGGAGAAAGACACTGCTGCATCGTAATCGTGCACAGATGTTTAATTTCTTGATTTTGTATCGCTTTATAACTATCTTTCTCAAATGGGGTACTTATGGTTACTTTGGGATACACCTATGCATGCTCAGAATGTTTTCTTGCCTTTTTTTTGTTTCGTTTTTTTAATTATTGATTGTGAAACAATTAGCCCACGTCCATAAAATCAGTTAAATGTGGAAACTAACATACCGTACACATTTGAATTTCTTTTGATATACCATATATTTTCAATTCAACAATATACCTGCTACCCGCCAATGTAAAAAGAAATGGATGCCTGCTAGCTTGCGATATAATTTTTTTTACCTGGCCTGAGTGACCAAAACATTTTCAGTATCAGGAAGATGTTTTGCTCTAGTGAAGGAAGCACTCGGCTGAAAAAAAGCTACACTAGTAAAGAAAGACGAGAACCACTGCTCTATAATATTAATGTGGCAGGGAGCTGGTAACGGCACACCTGAGGACTGTGGAGCGTGTGATAGGCTTGTTGTGATAGTCTTATGCCCTCATAATATCGTCTCTGTCTGCTTGAAACCTCGTATGTCCAAAGCTGTTGTT
Organism: Nannobrachium achirus; assembly: GCF_963921795.1. NCBI lineage: Eukaryota > Metazoa > Chordata > Actinopteri > Myctophiformes > Myctophidae > Nannobrachium > Nannobrachium achirus. Next base: position 37,283,004 of record NC_137827.1, on the reverse strand, counting down.
GTTACAAATTCAAAAATAGCAAAAGTAGCAGATCTACAAGCGCACGCGCTTGTAGATGTTCCACTTTTGATACTTTTGTGTGACGCCGTAATATGATCAAGTAAAGCCCTTTGCACACAGGCGCGTTTAACCGCACGGATAAAACGGACAATTTCACAATGATTCTCTATGACCTCATGCACACCGGCTCCGAATTAGCCGTGCGACGAGTGGCTGTGTTTTTTTTCTAGATCGAACCCAGTTCGATTCATGCGTCTTGTCGCATGCGGTAAAAAACTCATCACTCCTTTTATGACTCCTTTTTGGATCCGCAGCGCCGATTCCGCACAGACTTGCACACCAAATCCAATGCGTTTTATTCATGCAGCAAACGAAAAAAAAACCCAACTGTCCTGTGTGCAAAGGGCTTAAGGGCAATCATTTACGAAAAAACTGAAAAAGTTAAAATTTGGAGATATGAGGTTTCTGGCTGCCCGACAGCAACGATATGCTTAAAGTCACCTCAGCTCGTCCACATTAGTACCTCCACCTCCTCACCATGTGTCGGCTCTGTCCTCATGACTCTGTGTGTACACTGTGTTCATTTAACTCAAGGGTGTATAATCGGTCCATTTGGTTGCATTTTGTGCATAGAGTAACAAATTGATAAATTGCTTGTTTAGGCTTTTTGTGTATTTGCATGTCTGTGTGTGTGCCTTGTTCATTGTTGTTTATGCTGCTTGTGTGTTTAACCTGACCCACACAGTCACACAGTGTTTTAGAAGCTGTATTATGTTTGTATGTGTGAGTAGGGCTGTCACAATTATTACATAATCGTCTAATCGTGATTTGTTTAAATAATCGTGATTATTTTTCTTAATCGTCATGATCGTTTCCATGTTGAAAAATTTTCATATATTTAAAAAAAAAAGTAAAAAATAGTGGAAATAGCAGATCTACAAGCTCACAACGCGTCGCATCGCGACGCGTTGTGAGCTTGTAGATCGGCTATTTCCACTATCAATGTTCTTTTTTAAGCATAAAGTTGTCAAACATGTCAGTAATTTCTTTGTATATTTAGGTTATGTGTCATATCTACCATGTGCAACTTCAAAGCCTAAAAGCCAAACAGAAATGTAATTGTCAGCGACAAAAACACAATTAAATCGTTAATCGCAATTATTTGAGTGACAAATAATCGTCATGTAAAATGTCATAATCGTGACAGCCCTATGTGTGAGTCTGTCTATCTGTGCATGCATAAGTGTATGTCCCCGCGGGTCGACAATGTGACTCACCGATATGACGTCGCTGTCTCTCAAAATAGCGCCTGGAGCGCCTGGTGGGGGTCGGGAGGGGGTCAGAGCCGCTCGCCGCTCTGTGTGCTCAGTAAGGAAAAGGGTTAGGACTTCCTCCTTGGCCCTGTGCTCTCACACACACACAATACCAGACCGCCTACCGGCACTGACCTCAACCCCCCACACCCACCCGGCACCCGCCTGCCCCGCCGGCCTCTGTCCCACAGGGCCGTTGGGGAGGTCAAGGGACGTGACTCTGCTGGAGCGACACACACAGAGGGGTGTTTCACAGTTTCATGGGAGGACATTAGGGTGGTTGGAGGTTTAGGGCCGGAGGAGGGTACGATTCCGCTTCCGTTCATTCTGTTTGACCCAGTCCTTGGGTGTAAGGCCATTTTCTAATTATTCTCTGGGAGTGTATTTGAAGTGATCCGGCTATGGCTCCAGTAGGTAGATGACTGGGTCCAGAGGAGGTCTGTGTCACGTTGACCTGGCCTTGGGTGGAGGACAGGAAAGAAAACAGCCTTATCATCCCTGCCCTCCCTCCATGTTGTCTTTGACGAGAGTATGAGAGAGCACTTGTATGCACAAGGACTGCTTGTCAGTGTTTATTTATTATCTTAAGGGGAAAATTCAGTCACCCAGAGGCGGCACAGCAGTTAAGGTTACAAGTTAAAGGAAAGTAAGAAAAAGAAAAAGGACTGTTTTGTACAGCCGAGCGACAAAAACAAACAAGAAAGAAACAACAACAATACAGGAGAAACCTCATTGTTGATGTTGAGTATTGATGAAATGCTGTTGCGCTGTTTTCCTGTCCCCCAATTGTGTTGCTGAGAGCCTTTTGAGCGGTGCCAAGCGCTCAATGCTTGACCGACTGTGTATGTCTCTGTCTGTCTCTCTCTATGTTTACATTTCGGCCTCAACAGCTGCAATACAGCTGGGTGACCTATCTTCAAGTGGCGCTGTTGAGCAGCCTAAAGGGCCATTCACACTGAGCACTATAACTAACAAGTAGCCTCCAAAGGCACTGCTCACTTCACATCTGGGTGTGATTTTTTTGTTTGTTTTTTGTATTTTTAACCCTTTCCAAGCCACGGAGAGCCCCTTAATATTAAAACCGGAATATACCGGACATCTGAGCAAGGGTGTCTCAGCCGCGCCGTCTTTTACCGTACTTTGTCATTAAAAACGATATAAATGATTTTTATCCGAAAATCGGCGATCGTCTAACCTTCCCTAGTCACCACGCGTCCATCGATAGTGCATGGCTGCTCTGACATGAAGCAGAGGTGACGTCATGGCCTTTCCTTCTTCATACTTCCTTGGCTGCCGTCCGTTTACTGTTTGGAGGATAACATTAGCATAGCTGGAGTGCTAAGGGCTAAGCTAGCCAAAATGGTCACATCGACTCCCAACGGAGATCCAGATAATCACGGTGAGCTAATGACCTGGGGGGGGGGGGGAATAAAAAACAACGGTGCGGTCCAAGAAGGAGTGGTGGCGGGCTCATGTTTATAAACATAATATTATGTCTCAGATCACAATACAATAATAGAAATTTCACGGCTAATCTACCAACAACCATTCTATTTTGGCTGGCAAACTGTTAAGAAAGTACACTGTAGTTATTCCACTTCATTTACTCTCTAAAACAGTTCATAGCAAAGCTAAGTGGGAGGTAGCGCATCATCGATAGACAACAGTGCTGGCCTATATGACGTAGAAAACTATTTGAGCATTAATGCTCTTTCTCTTTCTGTCTTAAAGCATTAAAGAGAAACGAGACAAATTCCATACAACTTAATTTTTTTTTTCTAACCACTTTCAACCTGGCAAACCTATTTTTGACATGTCATTATAGGTGAATATTTTAAATGGATTTATAATATTTGATTTTATTATGACCCACCCCCCAAACACACACACACACACACACACACACACACACACACACACACACACACACACACACACACACACACACACACACACAAATGGGTAAATAGAGCTCACAACTCAACATTTCATTGCAATGCTATGTGAACTTGTAGATTACCAAGTGTACTGACATTGTGCCAGTTTCATTTTCAATATTCATGATCATCTTTTGGGGAAACCTTCATTTTATTCTCATGTTCCTGTGCTTATCCTCAACATTATTTTAGTGTTTGTTTCTTGTTCACCTTATCTAGCTGTCCTTTATGTATGTTTTAGTCCAACAGCAGAGGAAAATCCAGTTTTATGTTCTTCAGAGGAAAAGGGGTGACCTCACACCTAATCACAGGAAAATGTTTCCGAGTCCAGAACATCACTTCAGGGTTCCCACAGTCATGAAATTCCTGGAAATATTTTGAAATTAGAAAAATATTTTTCCAGTACTGGAAAGGTTTTGGAATTGATCAAGGGTCCTGGAAGGTGACAAATGAAACATTGGCCAAATTGTCAAATATTAGAGGCAGAAATTGTGAAAATTTAGATCGGCTATTTTCACCATGAAACCGTGTTATACTAAATTCCTCAACTCTTAGTGCTCATCATGGTGCTGGGGTCCCCAGTTAAAATATGATTATTTCGTGGGTCACAGCCTGAAAGGTTTGAGAACCACTGTCTTTGGGCATTGCGCATATAGGAGTAAGCGACTCGTTATTGAGCTGAATTATTGTTATATAGTCCTGGAAATCAAGTTAAATATTCTCGAAAAGTTTTGGAAATGAATTGGTAAAAATGTGTGGGAACCCTGTCATTTACTGTAGCCTCTGCTTTGTCTGTGTCCCTGCAGTACCTGGGCCACGTGGAGGTGGATGAGTCCCGGGGCATGCACATCTGCGAGGATGCCGTCAAGCGGCTCAAGACGGTAGGTGATGGACTTACGTAGCCTCAGCGTTGGCTGCTCTTCTAGGGTCTATGGTCGTAAAGCCCTGGCCTCTCAAGTTCACACCCCCCCCTCCTCCTTTCTCTTCTATTATCCTCTCTTCCGTTCCCTTTTCACTCTAGGAACTCCCATGTCCTCCTCCCCCCACCCCCCACCCCTGCATTCCACACACTGCTATAGTGTTTCCTCTGCGTTGGTAGTCATTCATCTGTCACCGTGCTCACCGTAGGTGTGTTTCCTCGTAGTGAGACTCCTATTTATTCCTGTCCTGTCGCCTACTGAACATGAAAGTCCTGAACAGGGGCGTCACAAGGGGGGGAATGAGTTACTAGGGCCCAAGGTAGAGGGTCCTTCATTATTTTATACTTTAGCTATTGAAAAATAGCAGATCTGTGAGCTTGTAGATCTGCTATTTTTGAAAATGTGTGCAAATCTTTGAATATATGTTTTTTTTTTTGCGAACATTTGTAACTCAAATTTAGCTTCTGGGGGTCCCTGGAACTAAATGTCCGTGGCCAAATACATATAATTTGGGGGGGTCCTTTACATGAAAAGGTTTGAGCACCACTGACATAGAAACATAGGTTTTTCAAAATTTCAAGGATTTGAAATATTCAAGATTTTTGCGGCCGCGCTGTGAGCTTGTATATCTGCTGTTTTTTCAAGAGTTAAAGCACAAAATAATGCGTTCCCAGTCTAAATGGGATAAACCACCTCCCCTTATGAAGAACATTCATGGGGGGCCCGCAGTGAATCCTTGTACCCAGGGCCCAGAATTTGGTGTGACACCCCTGGTCCTGAATGTCACTGGATGTCTCCACCCATATTCGGACCCTTTTAGTCATCCCCCAGAGGTTCCAGGGTCTGCCCTGATTCTTTCCTCTCTTGCTCTCCATCTTTCTATCTGCCTGTGTCTGCATTTCTAGCTCTCTCTATGCACCTATTCATCTCGGCCAGTGTCTGTATTTAACTCCATCTCTCACTTCTATCCCATTCGTCTCTCTTTAACCTACCACTTGTCTCGCTGTCATCCGTTCCTTTGGACCCCAAGCCGATAGGCCGATACGTACTTCCTGCCGGCCGCCCTGGGTTCCGCTGGAATTAGAGCCACACACACTAGAGCAAATTCCAGCGTTGGGAAAAGAGGAAACCATTGGGAGCATTTCGTGTTCCATGTCGTCAGTTTGTTTCTTCTGGCTCCACCCAGGTCATAAAAACCACTGCGGACGAGCGGCACTGGGCGTCTTATGTCAGCGTTCCTTTAAAAGTCAGGTTCTGAAGTGGGACAGCGGACTTGTTTGTGGTTGGGTCCACCACATGACAGGATTACTGGCATCGTGGTACACTTGTGGTATCGTTCTTAGTGTTAAAGTTCCATTTAAATTTAGACCCTAACCTGAGAACCTTTGTGAGAGTCCATTTCATATTTTAGGTTTTGCGCTCTTATCTCAGAAATCTTTAGTCTGTTCCTTAACCTGAGGACAAAGGGGTTTCTCTCAATTGTTCACAACAGGACATAATAGCTTTTGATGGGCGTTTAATCCAAAAGGCCCTTGAAGTGTACTTAATATATATTTAGTTTGTGAGGCACCACCAGGATGGGAAGCCCTAGCTGTAGTTGTATGGATTGCATGTTCTGCCCCATTGAGCTTATATAAGGCCACTTGAGCTACTGGGGACCAGTATCGTGTATGTATACTGCAGCACATTTAAATTGAGAATTTTAATTCATGTTTTTCTGTCTTATGAGGATAAGTTAATGTTTCCCCTTTAATCATTTGTCTTTTGCTTTTCAAATGGTTCAAACAAAGTGCTCAACAAGACGAGAATAAATAGAAGTCATTGAAGACGGTACACATTTTAACAGACAGTAATATACACATGAATGGAGGAAAAGAAAGAAACAATAGTTTAAATGTACTTAGCTTGTGGCTAGGCTAGTACAACAGAGCTATTTGCTTCCGTTAAGTGGCTCTGCTGCTTAAGCCTGCTCACTTGATAGCGTTGTACTCCCTGTGGCCCCCACCCAGCATGATCAGGGTTGTCTTCCTTTTTGGAGCGGTGAAAGCGCTCCCAATAGACAGGTATGTCCGTGGGTGGGTGGCTGGGTGGCTGGCTGGCCGTGTCCGTAGCCTGGCAATACCTTGAGTGGCCACACACAACACACTAGTTAAAGGAGGGGCGCTGTTTTGTGCAGGCCAGGCACACTCACCACTCACTCACAGGCACAGTTTACAGTTTACAGTTTAGGCATTTAGCAACACACACAGGGTATAGCTGCTCAGATTCACCGCTCCACTTCGAACCGAGGTTTGATTTTTCTTAAGATGACATGGTAGCATGCTTCAAAAGAAGCCTTTTTTCGGCTTGCCAATTATGGAACCGAACAAGTTCTCTTCTTAAGTTATCGGTAAGTTGTTTTATACTCGGTTCTGAACAATAGATCCCGGACACTTTTTGTCACCTGGATCTGATTGCAGCAATAAAACAAAATAAATCACAAGCAACATGAATTTCGAAAACAACTTCGGCAAGGCAAGAACTATGCTGCTGTATTTATACCTGGGTATGAGCCTTGAAACATTTTTAGCTCTTTGGCAGTGGAACAGGATGCACAGTCAAAGTGTTAATTTAACTCTTGGGTATAAAAATGCTTCATGCGGGGACCACTGAGCTCCATTTTTACAATCTGAGTTACATCAACACTCAGGAATTTATTGTCTTTGTACCTGTTGGCCTAGAGATTGACACGGACCTTGTTTGATCTTAATCCGGCGCTGGGCTGGCTGAGACCTCGCCGTGATATGGTTTGACAGACATCCAGTTACAGGAATGCACTGTGTGTCACACTCTCTCACACAGACTGACTGCCTGCATATGTGGTCCATGTATCGCACAAGTTCAAGATCAGATGTTACACACACACACACGCACTCTCACACATAGTCTACAGACAGAAGAACAACAAACTATACACATAAATTAAAAAGAGTTTGTGCATCAGCAATGGATTTTCTCAGTGGATTGCTTGACCCAAAGTCTGGTGTATACATAAAAAGTAGGAATTGAAAACATCCCAAAAAGGTAGCACATCCAAAACTTCAATTCAATGGAGGACACCAACAAAGAACGCTTACGCAATATTTCAAATTCCCACTTTTTATGTAAACTATACACATACTTATTATTAGTATGTGTACTCCTATTAGTGAAGACACATGTACGCACTACATAGCGCTGGATGGATACCGTCACCCAGGGTCGAGGCAAAACTCACAACACCGTGCAGCACACTGGACTCAGGTCACATCATGAACACAGTGCCGGAGGCCCTTTCACATTATTGAGTTATGCTCCCTGTAACGCAGAGCACGAGACGGAGCACCCAGCAGCTCCCCGTCTCTCTTCTCCCCCTGCCAGACAGCGACTCCCTGACCCCTACTGCTCCTAATGACATTTCCTACTCCGGAACCTTCCTTTTACCATGGCCATCCTTCTTCGCCTCCTCCTCCTCCTCCTCCTCTTCTTCCCGTCCCTGCCCACAAGCTCATCTGTAATTGCAGCATTGGCGTGACTTCGTGAAACTGTGTTTATATGGGTCAGAAAAACATCAGCCACAAGCTACATTAATTATGCCTTTTTCATCATTCGCTTTATTCAAAGTAGGTGTCTGGGTTTTGTTATTGTTTTTTGGGAATATTATCACTTATCATCAGTTAAATGCTGGTATATCTTCATGTGTCTGATGGTGATCTTGTCATTTTGGTAAATAATCAGCATTGTTTGGAGGTCTTGTTCTTTTCTATAAAGAAACATAGTCATCCAGTTAATTTTCTGGATGTGCCAGCCACCATGACGAGGCATAAAACAGTCTTCATGTCATCCCATTACTCTACCGTGGCCCATGTGACCATGCAGAACCCTGTCACTGGAGGTGGCAGTTTTACCTGCATGCTCACCTGGCAGCATGTACCAGGAAAACTGTTAATCCCCATTGGTGCTGAGTGTAGGACTGCCCCCTGGTGGCAGGTTTCTAATTCTGCCAGAAATATTTTGGTTTCCAGGAATCCAGGAATGACTGACCAAATCACCCAGGTATCAAAAACAAAGCAAAAAGGCTTCAACGTTGTCACATGCCAAGTAACTGTTGAAGCCGGTGAAAGGGAGGCAGTTCTCAAGAAGAATCCTCCTCGAAGCCCTGAGGCATCAGCTGCTGTTATGTGGCAACAGAGTAAAATGTGAGAGAGCTGTCGTATCAAGTTTGTCAGGGAGATTTGAAGAAAATGGCAAAGAATTGGCAGGGGCCATAGATGAGTGTGAATTGGTTAATGACGGAGATGAGGAGTGAGAAGGATGTGAGGTGGGGTAGGAGGAGGATCAAGGTGCATAGAAAAGGTGGGGAGGGCGGAGGAGGTGTATTTTGTTGGGAGTATTGTTCTTCCGTTGCTCTCTGGCTAACAGGTTCAATAGTGTGGCCCCTGAAAGACTGGGTGGGCCGTCCCATGTCATGTCCCAAAGGATGGTAAAAGGAATGTCCCGGCCAAAGGAATTTAATTTGTATTGGTAACAGACTCCGGCATTGGGCAAACAGCAGGCGCAGCATCAAAAACACAACCTTGCAGTCTCACAGCATCAATTGATGCTGCGAGGCTGGGAGAAGTGATTGAGGTCTCACTCTGCTGCGTGTAGGAGGAAAGGAATAATAATCACCTATGTTTGCATGTGTTCAACCTTTCTTGAGTCCTGCGTGTGCACATGTTGGTGGTCTCACTGTCAGCTCGGTTGTTTGTACGTTGCATGTGAGACGTTGATGGCAGAGTTCAGTGCTCTGTTTAGCTGTTTCCATTCTCCTCCTGGCAGCCTCAGGACTGTAATGAGGGCTTTCTCACAGCTCCATGACCCGTGACTCAGAGGGGAGGTGCTGGAGGAGATGGAAGCTGCACTGCGGCACCGCCAGCCTCCAGGCTGCCTGCCCTCTTTTCTTTTTTTAATGCTGTCATCATGATGTCACTTCCTGTTGCCACTGGCCCTGGGCCCAGTGTTGGAGGTGTACTCTGTGTTCTGTTGACTGTATTGTTCTCCTTAGAGTTGTTTCAATATGATACCAGTTTTGGAAAATGCCTCCGATACTGCCTTAAATTCTGGATCGGGTGTCTGCAAGTACACAAGTCTAAGCACTGATCGGATATCACATATTTTGTCACGGGATGATGGGTCATTTACGCTACACAGGCAAACAACGCGTGCAATGAGTGTAAAGGTACAGTAGTCAGGGCTTGCAAAATGTCATGTCATTCTCAGTATGTATTTATTCTTGATTTTCAAAGGTTTTAACCATACAAGAATTACAGCAATCTCATTCATTCATTCATTCATTCATTCATTCATTCAGGTAAATAAATATCAGTTCTCCTGTTGTTTCCAGTGGATAACTGTAGTTCATCCTGAAAGTCTGGGTGGGCCTCTGTGCCTATATGAGATGCCATCAAACCCAATGGTATTTAGTTTGTATTGGTAACAGGCAGGAAGTTGTACATCCATCGCCCACAGAGACTGGTGGATTCCATAATTCCTGAGGCTCTTTTACTATTTTCCCAGACATATTGGCATTAGTGTTGATCACCTGCCAACGTGGCTGGTCCAGTATACAAACTGTCTAAATGTACTGTGGTTCTGGTTTAGATTCTCTCTGAATGGTCAACACCCAGATGAATTCACTTATGTGTTTACTTTGGCTGTATCTGAAATAATGGTTCTCTGGGAAACATTATAAAAACCCATCATATAAAAGCTATTTTCATAGCATTTGGCTAACTTCTATTGAAAGAAGTTGACATATTATATGATTTAATGAACATGGGATAAAATGTAAATGTAAAACCTTCTGAGTACTCTTTGTGTGCTAGTGTTTCACTTTTTCATACTTTGATTTTATACTGAAAGTCAGTGGAAGCCAAACCGCCCCAAAACCATGTCAAAAAATGGAGATTACTGACATACTGTAATAGTAATGAAGTCACTGACTACATGAAGTCAGAGATCCACAATGTTAGTAAATCCTGTCCTGTTTCCCACACCATGCACACTGCACTACAGAATATGATCTCCTCCCATCGGAACAATGATTTCCCTTTAAATGACCACAGGATTTAACAGGCTTTCTATTCTGGACATGTCACATTTGTGAGTGTGCAAACCTCCTCCTCCCACCACGGTTCCTTCTGGCAGCTTAGTTTTAGGATTCTCAGACAACCTGTCAGGTAAAATCAGGTCCCTGCACCCAACTTACACTGCTCAAAAAAATAAAGGGAACAGCCCAGTCCATGTGTACTCTGGCAAATGTCAATCGGGCTGCACAGTGTTGGGCTGTGAGCACAGGCCCCACTTGTGGACGTCGGGCCCTCATACCACCATCATGGAGTCTGTTTCTCACAGTTTGAGCAGAAACATTCACATTAGTGGCCTGCTGAAGGTCGTTTTGTAGGGCTCTGGCAGTGCTCCTCCTGTTCCTCCTTGCACAAAGGACCAGATAGCGGTCCTGCGGCTGGGTTGTTGTCCTCCTACGGCCCCCTCCACGTCTCCTGGTGTACTGGCCTGTCTCCTGGTATCGCCTCCATGCTCTGGACACTGTGCTGGGAGACACAGCAAACCTTCTTTCCACAGTGCGCATTGATGTGCCATCCTGGATGAGCAGCACTACCTGAGCAACTTCTGTGGGTTGCAGATACCGCCTCATGCTACCTCTAGTGGTCAGGGCACTGGTAAAATCCAAAACTAACCAAAAATCTGCCAGAAAGGATGAGGATAGGAAAATGGTCTGTGGCCACCACCTGCAAAACCATTCCTTTTTTAGGGGTTGTCTTGCAAATTGCCTCATTTTCATCTGTTGTCTTTTCCATTTGCACAACAGCAGATGAAACTGATTCATAATCAGTGTTGCTTCCTAACTGGCCAGGTTGATATCCCAAAAGTGTGATTGACTTGGAGTTACATTGCAATGATTATGCGTTCCCTTTATTTTTTTGAGCAGTTATGATGACTAAGCTTAAAAGTAGAAGGCAAAAGTGAATGGCATAAGCTTTGTCAGAAGTTGCCCAAGAAGACATTCTCAGTAACGGATGTTGCACAAGGCGTGAGGGCTGTCACTGTTGTATGCATTCTACGGATGTGTAGGGAGTGAAAACTGACACCAGCCATTTGCCAAATGCTGGTAACGTTTAGTCAGTGGCTGTAGGTGTGGGCTGGCAAAAAGACAGAAAAGGCAGGTGCATTTTGTGATTCCATGTATAAGTGACAAATACTGGTGCTGTTACACGAGGATGCAATATAGAGTTACCCCCTTGGTATCAGCCTTACTTGAATGTTGAAGGAGAACAGGGCAGGTGACAAACATATTTGCTTCTTGTTTAATATTTACTTTACCTTTTACTCTTCATCCCTGATCTGTCAACACCTGTCATTTCTCCTTCCAACTATCCTCTATTATCTACTTATCTATATTCTAATTTGAATACCGGTATGTTCCTATACCTCGACACCCTGTGTGTGTGTGTGTGTGTGTGTGTGTGTGTGTGTGTGTGTGTGTGTGTGTGTGTGTGTGTGTGTGTGTGCGTGTGCGTGTGCGTGTGCGTGTGCGTGTGCGTGTGCGTGCGTGCGTGCGTGCGTGCGTGCGTGCGTGCGTGCGTGCGTGCGTGCGTGCGTGCGTGCGCGTGCGTATATATATACCTTAATGTTGAATACTTTAATGTTGCATTTTGTTTTTGGTGTCATTTCTTGTCATTCTTTGGTTTTGTTTTTACTTTTGTTTTGTCTTTTGAGCAGGTTTATGTTATTGTGAGGATCCTGTGAAAAACCTCTGAATGTCCCTCCTTGTTCCCACACTTCTCTCCCATTCTGGTTGTCTTAACACATTAGAGCAATAGGCTTAACCTCAACTTAGTCTTGACTAACTGAGTAGCTGAGTGAGCTCGGCCCTAGCCTGCATGTTCACATACACACTAACACTACTTACAAAATGATGTGAATGTCTCAATGCTGGGAAATCATCAATCACATGAAATCATGAATTAACGGGCTATACTGAATATCATCTCCTCCGCCATGGCCCAGTAACAGGAGCTAAGTGACACCTTGTTAGCTCTGCTAGCTGCAGGGCTCTAACGAAGGCAATGTCAGCCTTACGTTAATGTTTTTCTGTCCATTCGTCCAACTTTTGGTACCAAATGATTTAGTAAACTACTGGCTGGTCTTAAGAGGATGAACCCTACTTAATTTGTTGACCCTATGGCCTTTTCTCTAGTGCCACCTGTAGACCAAAATACACTTGCACAACGACCAACACTGCCTGCTAGAAGAAAAGTATAAGAATAGATAAGTTGATGTTTAGCCGTACAGCTGGCAGTGACATATACTTGACCCCTCTCTGTGACTCATGCCAATCAGCAATGAATGCAAGTCACTGGACTGACTCCATACTCCAACTGCTGCAGTCTGTTTAATGAACATCTGGACTGTCTTAAAGTACAGTGGGCATACATGTATGAAATGTTCCATTGTTTATTGTATTCTCAATTGTCATTAGGACGTGAGATGTAAGCAATGCACTGCTACACAGTGTTAATTGTGCAGCCTGAGCAAGAACAAGGCCATTATTAATTTGTCAGACTAGACTTTATCTAACAATGAATCCAACTCATCAGCCTCATTCGCTAAGCTGATGCATGGGTCAAACCATCTTAGTCTGTATTCTCTGTGGGAAATTTGTTTTCTGTCGACCGAACAATCGCCAAACCATCTTGGTGTCTCGGGCATCTGAGGTGAGGGACGAAAAAAGGATTTAGGATTATCATCCACTCCCCACCTCCACCTCCTCCCCACTGCTCCCACCTGAATATCAACCTTATCTCTCCTATCCAGAAGCGCTCTGATGACACAGCTGTGGGAATCCTGTATTTGTGTGTCATAGGGTGTTCTGTTTGAATCTGATACGCTCCCAGGTGGGGGAGAACGTGTGTTTGTGATGGGGCGAGGGCAGCAGCTCTGCAGGGAAAGCAGTGGAACTATCTTGGGGTAGTGATGGTGTTGGGGCATCGGGGGTGTAATGTCTGGTGATCCAGTGATTTGCGGTGTGGTAGAACTAACAAGCACCATCGTTGCGATGACGATACTGGCTGTAAGATCTCCTATCACACTCGCTGTTAATCTGGAAAATGTGTTGATACCCACCATCCCACTCCCCCCATCCCATTTGATCGTATCCATTACTCACTCACTCTAGGGCATTCATCAAATATTCGAATATTCGAGTATCAAAGTCACTATTCTACGTTGTTCACCAAAGTCGAATATTCGCTTTTTTTCTTTATTGTTTTCTCTTTAAAAAATATATAGTTTATGAAGCTTGGCGAGATAGGAAGTCATTAGAATGAGTTGTCAATGCCTCTGGTGGATGAATTTGTTAATGATCTTTACCAGGGGTTCTCAAACCTTTTTAGGCTGTGACCCCCAAAATAAACATATATGAACTGGGGACCCCCACCCTGACAAGCACTCGGTTCCGCAGATAAATATTGTGAAAATAGCAGATCTGTTGCGAGGCGTTGTGAGCATGTAGATCGGCTATTTTCACAATGTTCGCCTCTTGCTTACTTAATATTTGAGAGTTTGGCCAGTCCTGTCGAATATTCGACTATTCGAATACTTTGAGGTCGAATCATTCGAATACTAAAAATCACTATTCGTGAATGCCCTAAGTCACTCACTCACTCACTCACTCACTCACTCACTCACTCACTCACTCACTCACTCACTCACTCAACTCACTCATTCGCCCAGTCATTCACTCAATCGTTTACCAACTCATCCACTCACATGGCCCCCCAGCTTCTCTTCCAACTCAAACCCAATCGAATCCAACCGCCCTCCGCTTGGGCTCCTCCTCGGTACATCTTGTAAGAACATCATCGGTAACCTCTCCATACCTTGTTCCTTCCCCCAATCCTCCCACCCCGACCCCTTCTCCTCAACCCCCACCCCTTATCAATTTCCACCTCCAGGACAGGAAATTCTTCAAAGGCTTCTTTTCAAAAGTAAGTTCTGTTTTGTGTGCGTCTGAGTGTGTGCTTCTGTTCTGTTCTTTTCTCTTCTTTTATTTTATTTTGTTTAGTTCACTTCTCATTGTTGTCTCATTTCACCCTTTTCGATCACAACCTCTGAAAGCGGGAAGAGAAACACACTCATGGGGCCTGGGGTTTGGATTCGTCCTGAAACGTGTGTGCGTCTGTGTGTGTGTGCGTGTGCGTGCGTGCGTGCGTGTGTGCGTGATTGTGTGTGTGTGTATTAACAGGTGGGGTGGGATAATGGTAGGGAACTGTGTGTGTGTGTGTGTTTAGATGTCTGGGCGCGCCCTTTCTCTCATCAGCTGGTCTTCCACGGATCTGGAATGGAACAATGAGCAGTTTGTGTTGAATAAGTGTCTGTGTTTGAGCGTGCTGTTGTCATATTATCCTGGTTGTTTTAACACACGGGCCACCATTGTCCACTTCCTTTCATCATGCCTGTGTTCACATCATCCCTCTGCTTTCCTTTTGGGTTCTCGGTCACATGGCAACACTGGAAACACCTACTCACGACTTCGGTCTTCCTCACTTCTTCCTTTGGAAGCTCTCACACATGGTGCCTTTTCCTCTCGTTTCCAGGTGCCGTGAGAGAGTGTTTGTGTGTGTGTGTTTGTATTGCGTGTTGTACGTGTATTATTTCATAGGTATGTAAGAACGAGGGTTAAAGGTCAGTCCCTTTTTGGGGGTTAGTGGAGAGACTGGTCTTTGATCCATCTTTGTGTTTCTCACATGTCTGTCTCTCTCCTTCCTGTGTGTTTGTTTTTCTTCAGGCTGGGAAGAAAGCAGTTCGTGCTGTGTTGTGGGTATCGGCAGATGGCCTCCGCGTAGTAGACGACAAAACAAAGGTAATGAACGCTGAATGTATCAGCCGGAATATTGTTTAATATCTTTCTTCTTTACTTTTATCCATATTTTTTGAGAACTTGGCATGTTTTACTTGTATGTCAAAACACAGAAAACAGAGAGGAAGTATATGAGGTTTGTTAGGTTTTGAATAAAGGGGAAGTGTTTCTTCACTTGGTTGAAGCAGTTCATACGGGAAAGTGAATAGATGTCATTGTGGTCTTGTGAAGCTCCTAAGCTTCCTCCTCTGATGACATTTGGACTCCACTGCACCTGCAAAAGACTTGAGTAAATAACTCCAGTATAATTTCAATGTTAGAGTGCCATCTGTTGGAAGTGAGTTGGTACTACATGGCACTTTTTATTATAGTTAAATGACTAGGTGCTGTCATTGTCCCCCATGAAAGGCACAGCACCCCCGTACCTTCAAGGCCTGATCCAACCCTACAACCCTACAACCCCTCCCACTCACTCAGATCACCTGACACAGAAAGGCTGTCTGAACCTTCCCTAAAACACCCCGGACAACGCTACACACATAACTGGACTCTTCTCCCTCTTCGTTCCCAAACTGTGGAATAAACTCCCCATTTTATTCAGAACTGCAGACTCACTCGAATTTTCCGCCGTAATCTGAAGACTCACCACTTCAGACTCCGCCTCACCCCCTTACTGCCTTCTGTCTTTGAATGATGCAAGCGGCCGGCCATAGGCGCTGTTTTTTGCTGCGTGCCACTGGGTGCTAAACCCGACTCGAGCGGCTAGCAATCGCCCTTTCCGACCACAAAATACTCTAAATCTTGCATGTGTTTCGGGCTTGCATGCGCCATTCTGTTTGTGATTATATACCTTGCGTATTGTAAGTAACTCTGGATAAGAACGTCTGTTAAATGCCAACATTTTAAGTGTAATGTTAACAAGGAAACTGTAAATGCACTCCTCCTGCAGGATCTGATCCTTGATCAGACAATAGAGAAGGTGTCGTTCTGCGCTCCAGACCGGAACTTTGAGCGGGCGTTCTCCTACATCTGCAGAGATGGAACCACACGACGCTGGATCTGCCACTGTTTCATGGCCATCAAGGACTCGGTGAGAACCCAAATCACAGAACAGTGTAGTAGTAGCTGGAATAGCAGAACATATAATGGAGTGGAATATGAATGATGCATTGCATCACAACAAATGAACAATATACAATACAACAAAACAAAACAAAACATGATTGCCCTCACGGAATAGAAAATATCTTTGGCCTGACCCAGGATACAAAATGGATGTCACTGCATGTCTTGTGGCTTATTGCCATGTATTGATTGTATTCTAATTTATATTGCTATTTAGCCCATTTAGGCCTAGAATTATTGAATGCTTTAACCAGTGAAAAATAGCAGATATACAAGCTCACAGCGCGGCACCGAGTGCCGCGCTGCGAGCTTGTAGATCTGCTATTTTTGAAAAAGTCGTGAAAATGTGTGCAAATCTTTGAATACATGTATTTTCAAAGCGAACGTTTGTAACTCAAATTTTGCTTCTGGGGGATCCCTGGTACTAGATATTTTGAGATGCGGGTCCGTGGCTAAATAAATATCTGTTTGGGGGTCCTTCACATGAAAAGGTTTGAGAACCACTGATATAGTAGTCTCTCAAGAACAGACTAACTGAGCTCCATTTAAGTGAAAAGGACATTTTCTTTGATGAATGGCTAGCCAGATTGCTGACATAGAAACATAGGTTTTTCAAAAAAACTTAGAAGGATTCAAAAGACACTTATAGAATCGGGTCAAAATTCTAATTTTCACGATTTTTCAAAAATAGCAGATCTACAAGCTCGCAGCGCTGTGAGCTTGTAGATCACAATGAATAGCACACATTGTAACGTTCACACCATTCAAAGACCTGATGGATTGTGTGTGTTTTTTATGTCCTTCCTCAGGGTGAGCGTCTGAGCCATGCGGTGGGCTGTGCCTTCGCTGCCTGTCTGGAGCGCAAGCAGAAGCGAGAGAAGGAGTGCGGTGTGACGGCCACCTTCGACGCCAACCGAACAACCTTCACCCGCGAGGGCTCCTTCCGCGTCACCACGGCAACTGAGGCAGCCGAGAGGGAGGAGGTCATGAGGCAGCTACAGGATGCCAAGAAAGGTCTGCATGTTTGTATGTCTTATACCGTTGTTTTTAGTAGCGCTATGTTCTTATTCAATAATACATATTAGCTGAGAAAGCTCTGTATTTGTGCTTTTATGAATTGGTGGATGATCTGTATTTATGTTTCCTCTTACTTCCTGGGTGAAATGTTTTTGCATACCTCAGAGGAGCGTGACTGGGCAGCCTCAGCTAGGGATTAAAACCCACTGGGGCCACCTGTGCTAAGATGTATGCACCACTTTGAATTCATTTGGACTTAGTGCGTCGTTGCTGATATAATACAAGCCAGTGCTTCCCTCTCTCCATTAGGCCAGCATTGATTATTTTGATAAGCCATATTTATGACAATTATATAAGTTATTTTTGTAATATGTTAATGTCATGCAGATGGTCAGACAGGCATTCTCTAAATTAATAGTTAGTTACATACCACCGTTAGTGTGGTATGTGGCCGATGTGGCCTCCATATATGGGCATTCCCTTATGAAGTCCTGTTAGATATGGGCTTAATATTGATGACATCAGAAATGTCGATGACATCAGGGATCTTCATATATGGGCATAAAAGAGATTCTGGGGAATACCCATATATGGACTTTTACATAGGTGATGTCACCTGTTGTTGTTTTCTTTGGTTATTTTTTTCCATTTCCTGAAAACGCTTTTGGATATAAAAGGCCCCACAGCAATTATATGTTGTGTTTTGCTATGTTATAGAAAAAGTTATTATTTCCTTTGGCTTATTATTATTATTTTTTTTAAATGTTTTTTATCCCATGGTTTTTGTAACCCATTTTTCTCACCCGGTGACTACCTAACCTGTAGTCCTGGTTTCCGCTCTCCCCCTGCCGCGCCAGGGGACATTGGGGAGCACCCGGCTGGCTAGGGGGAGGCAGTATAGAAACCAGGACTACTGCATGTTTTTGTGTGAGGGCCTATGCCCAAGGAGACACGGGGAGAACATGCCCTTTGGCTTATTTTGACCTTTTCTCTTAACTATTAACCCTTTCCCCAGCATTAGGGACTGACATTATGTTTAATGTAGCATTTTATTTTACATAACTTCCCCAGAATCATGTCTTTATCAGAACATCAACTAAACATTAGCAGTGAAAGTTATGAAACGATAAAACCACAGGGCAGTCACAGAGTAATGTAATTGAGACTAAATCAATACAATACATGCTCCTTCCAACGTTGGAAATAACTTAGTCCGAGGATCACCCCCTATTCCGAGTTTACGATGCTACCTCCCTGATGGGAGTTTTGAAAATACCAAAGGATCTGTATACAATGTTGTTTTGACTATATGTATAATTATCTGTATGAGTGAGACAATCACGAGAGAGAACCTCCTATTATTGGGACAATTATAATCAGGGACGTACTGGCCGGGGAAAAAAAAAAAAAAAATGTCGGCTTTCGTTCCATTTTGGGGGCTGGGCGGCCAACAAAGTAAATCGTCACTGTTAAGCAGAAACCTCGTATCTCCAAGTTTCAAATGTATACATTTTTTCGCAAAGTAAAGCCCTGCTTCATCATACTAGGCCGTTGCACAAATGTAGTGAAAACAGCAGATCTACAAGCACACAACGCCTCGCAGTGCGAGGCGTTGTGTGCTTGTAGATCGGCTGTTTTCACTAGTTCAAATCATTTTTAAAATGATAAATACGAAACAAACGGTTTTGGACATACAAGGTTTCCACCCGACAACGATGAAATATAACAACAAATTGAACTCTTTTTCCCGGGCTGAATCAGGGGCCCAGCATGTCCCTGATTATAATCTAATCTTTTCTAATGTGAATTTGATCATCCCTTCCTGCAACAGGTGAGACGGACATAAAGGCTGCTGTCCCGGTGAGCTCTGCCTCGAACGCAGCCGCAGCCAACTCCTCGAATGCCCAGACAGGAGGCTCCCCTTCGTCCCCGTCCTCGTCCTCTCCACCCCTGTCAGTGGGCACCCTGGGGCCCCAGGTCATCCCCCGCCGGCATGCACCTGCTGAAGCCCTGGCCAGGCAGGGCTCGTTCAGAGGATTTCCAGTCCTCAGCAACAAGACCTCGCCCTTCAAACGGCAGCTGTCGCTGCGCATGAACGAGCTGCCCTCCACCATGCAGCGCAAGACTGACTTCCCCATAAAAAACACAGGTGAGTCATGCCATATGCTCAGGTCATCTGTGGTTTTATTTTGCCTTCTCACAGATGACTTTTCTTTATATTCAGTAACTTGTTTTCCAAATGTAACAGTGCAGAGAGCAGAGAGACCTTAGTCACACAGCTTACACTTCTGTTGTTTGCCCTTTTGTTTTGCCAACACCACCTACAGGAAGTAATTGGAATTTCACCCACAAACCACTGTAACTTCACCTGCCACTTGTGATTCATTTACAAGCCTATTAGATTTTCAGAACTGAAATCCTCTGCCTCCTCATAATAGCACAGATCACAGACCAACCACATCCAAGATTTGTTCCCGCAAATCTCCTTTTGCTTTTTTTGCTAATAGGAAAGTGGGTGGTTGATATCTCATATTTTCGTCTTTATCTGGGCACATACAGTAGTTTGATTAGCTTGAGTTGAAGACGTTGTAGGGGAGGAATATCCAACAGAGGTCCTGTCCTGTGTTACCCTTTATTGGACTGACATATGCTTCATTAGATCTGTTCTCTGGTGTTCCTTTCGCAGTCCCAGAGGTAGCAGAGTCTTATGCACACCTGATCAAAGCTTAGCGATGGGTGCGTAGGCGCTAGGCGGGGGTCAACATCATTTCAAACATGCACAAGAAGTACATAGGGCCCGCACACCATCTTCAACTTGCAAAAGAAACTCTTTTTATTTAATGCAGTCCCAGAGGTAGAAGGAGAAGGAGACAGCATCAGCTCGCTGTGCACCCAGATCACCTCAGCGTTCAGCGGGCCCCCAGAGGACCCCTTCTCCTCGGCACCGATGCCTAAACCGGCCTCGTCCCCACAGTCTCCTGTCGCTCCAGGTAACCTCCTCTGACAACCAAATGAAAGACTTGCCCTCTCCCAGATGGGTCATTTAGTTTGCAGTATGGCTTTAACAGAACACATGTTTCACGACAGACAAAGTTTACGGAAAACATAAAAGACAATTTAAATTGGCTTATTTAGACACATTCATTGAATAATGTAAAGTGCAGAAAATTACAGCGGGAAGTGGAAACCTAGAGTGTTTCTGTCTATTTAAAATGTAATCTGTGTTAGCATAATACCTTCTCAAATGTATAACATTAATGTGTACAGGTATGTATGTATGATGCATGTGAAGACTGCACATTTATTGCATGTGAATGTTACTGCATGTCTAATATTTAGCTTATCTACGGCATCCACATCACAAGCTTGCCCGTTCTAGCATATATCTCTTATCTGCTGTAGTGAACTGCATCGCTCCCGCCTTCCCTGTTGCGACTATTGCAGCAA
Source organism: Nannobrachium achirus (assembly GCF_963921795.1). Classification (NCBI taxonomy): domain Eukaryota; kingdom Metazoa; phylum Chordata; class Actinopteri; order Myctophiformes; family Myctophidae; genus Nannobrachium; species Nannobrachium achirus. Next base: position 37,262,306 of record NC_137827.1, on the reverse strand, counting down.
CTGCTACCGCTAACCCCCCAGTTCTGCCCCCTCCACTGCCTGCTCGAGACACTAACCCCTGGGCTAAGAGCCCAGCAACGGCCCCTGCCTCAGCCCCGCCAGGTAAGCAAGAGGGAGAGGAGCAGGTTCACACGTGTCTCATTCACATGTTGATATGCATGTCATGTGATATGCTCTGGGTGGGAGTATGCAGTTGAAATGAGATCCAAACTCATATGCATGTTCCTAGTTGGTCTTGCACTAGTCTCTCACCATCACGTTTTTCATTCTACCCCTCTGTAATTTTACCCCTCTGTAAAAAAATGATTAGTAAAAGTAGAAAAGTGTGCTTCACGGAGCACAGATCTCAGACCAGGGCTGTGTCAGTCATGGGGTGCTGCCATCAGGACACAAGAAACCTGCCGCCTAAATAGATCAAATGCATAAATTGCATTCCTGGCACCCTCTATGGGCATGCACCGCAGTGGTTTGAACCCCCAGCCTCCGCAGTGGTGGGCAGCTGTTTTCTGGTCATCCTGTGGAAGATGACAGCTTTCCCCTTCCCCAAATTGTATGGGGCTGAATTACAGACAGCATTCAAAACTGTGGAAGAGATAGGTTTGCTTGAGAAACTATTATTGCACTGACTTTCTAGTCTGATTGTCCCTGTATTTGGGGCAATTATATACTGTAAAGTTTAAGTGATTTCAATGTTAAAAGTGGTGTAAGTGATATTTGTTTTGTTAAAATAGGTGTCATGAGCGAGAACTCACACAGCTTACAGGATGAACAAATGGAATTGGAAACAAAACAAAAATAAACAGACAAAATTGGAACTGGAACACTAAACATTGAATTGAAATTCAAATTGAAGCTGAGGAATGAGCTTTATCCAATCAGGAGGTTCTCTCGTGATTGGATAAAATTGGTATACCGACCTGAAGATTTATTATTTATTAAGAGCTGGAGAGATAGGGACACTCCTGTTTCTGAGGAAACATTGAATAGCAATGATACATTGAATATAAAGCTTTCACCTTTTAGTTTAGCTTAACCTTCTTTTTTCCTTTAAAAAATATATATAACTTACACCACCTTTAATATTTCTGTACCAATTTTACCCGCACACCCAATGGCGTCGTTGCTTAAATTGCTGATTAAATTAGTTATTTTCCATTATTGATCATTTCATTCACTCCTGTTAACTGCTTTCTGTCAACAGGAAGTGATTGGGCGACCCCTAACCCAGTGATTGTGGTCCCACCTACATCTTCTCCTGTCTTGCACTCCCACAAACGCACACCGTCGGAAGCTGACCGGTGGTTGGAAGAAGTGACCAAGTCTGTCCGAGCACCACAGCCCAACCCTATAATTGCGGCGCCTGCAGTCCCTGCCCAGCCTTTTGCCTCCCCTGTGCCTGTGGCCTCCGTAGCTCCCGTGGCCTTCATGTCCTCGCTACCCACCGCCGCAGTGCCCATTCTGCCCCCTCGCCAGCCAACCTACCACACCCAGGCTCAGGCTCCCTACCCGATGTCCAATGGCCTGCCGTTTCCCCAGGCCAACGTGCCCGTGGTTGGCATCACCCCGTCGCAAATGGTGGCTAACGTGTTTGGCTCAGCCGCACAGCCTCAGCCGCCATTCTCGGTCCCTGTCCCGCCCCTAGCCACCATACCACAGTACGACGCCCATACCGCAGTTGCTATCGGCCACGTCAGTCCATTCAACAAACCCCTGCAGGCGGCTACGGCCATCCATATCCCCGTCCCAGACCCAGCTCCCTTTCAGCCGTCTAACGGCACTGCGGCCTTCAACGGGGCAGATGGCTGGGCTCCTGCAACCCATGCCTCAATACCGGCTCCGTCCTCCCCGGCCCAACAGCCCCCCTCCCAGCAGCCGGCAGACGCCTTCGAGGCCCAGTGGGCCGCACTGGAGAGCCGATCCCGCCAGCGCACTACACCCTCGCCCACAAACCCCTTCTCCAGTGAGCTGCACAAGACCTTCGAGATCCAGCTCTGAAGAGTTGGGGGAGGAAGTGGAGGTTTAGCGTTTGGGAGAGCAAAGACAAGGAAAAGGACCGGCTGATGATAATACGTTAAGTAGAGAAGGCTGGGAAGAGACCGGAGAGAATAGCAGAGACTGGACACTGCCCTCTGTCTCTCTTTCTTTCTCTCTCTCTCTCTCTCTCTCTCTCTCACTACTTCAGTGGGCAAGCAGAGAGGGGAAAAGAAGCTAGGAGTATAACAAGTGGGGCATTCAGTAAATCATTATGGGAGCAAGAGCTCTGGACAAAAAAAACAAGTGGCAGTCATTAAGGGGCGCAGCTCACCAGGCATTTCATGAGCATCTGTATTATATTTGTTTTTGTCATCGCTTCGGACCGGCCGTGGTTGTGATCGCCCTGTGGAGAGAGCGGAGCTGAGCCCCCTCTTAACCCCCTCCTCTCAGCCCCCACTATCTCAGGAGGGACACATAACAAGCAACTCGATTCAGGTGTAGTGCCTCCTACCCCTCCCCTGTTCCCCGCCTCCTTCCCTCTCCCCCTAACGCAGCTCTAACCGCCCCACCTCAACACCCCCCGTTCCCCCTGGTTTGGCAGGAGACGAGACTCCTTCCCTCACCTGGCAGATGAACTGCTGTAAGCACTGAGACGAGAGAACTGAGCTTCCAAGACAAGACCAGAGGTTCTCATTAAAAAAAAAAAGAAAAGAAGAAAATAGACTTCAAAATCAGAAGAATAAAGAGAGAATGCCAAAATCTTTATTTTTATGCATTAAGTATATTTTAAATAGCTTTGAAAAATCTTAACAGAAGAGTTGTAAGTAATCTTGCCAAAGGCAAAGGCTAGCTACAGTGAGATGAGTGGATGTGCGTGTATACAAGAAATTACCATATATATTATACATGAATATATATATATATATCTATATATATATATGTATCTATAAAGAATCTATCCAGTTCACAGGCTCACGACAGTGCTAATTTGTAATGTGATGTAAAGAGAGGTTGTGTGAAGGGACAGCTGCTTTACGTTGATGTTTTTTTATTTGGGGCTTTTACCTTTTTCTTTTCTTTTCTTTTCTTTTCAAAGAAAATGACCTTTATTGCCGTTCATTGCATCCTATGATTGGATGTTCATCCTCACACTGTAAATATAGGGTATCATTGCAGAAACAATCAACGCCCAGAAAACGGTGCCGGTGCCAGACTGGTTGCCTCTACCACTGGCTCTCTCTTTACTATCTTTTTTTATTTTTATTATTGTTTTAGTACTGATCAGTACTTCTTAATTCATCTGTCTTAATATTCAGTCTTCATTTCATTCGTTGCAATATCCTCATTTTCTATTTTAACACTATGCCCACCCCTAACCCGCTCTATCTTGTTTTTAAATAGTTGATTTTTAAATTTATGTTTTGCACAAGCACTAAACATAGTTGATTATTTGACCTCACAGGGGACTATGACGTAGTCTGTGGCTGCATTATCTATAAAAAGCTGTGGCCAAAAGACAGGGTTGCTCTGCTCGTCCCTGTAAAGCTACTAGCTACTGTACCACAAAGTAGCTACCACTATAAAGCTACAATGGGTCTGATGGTTTTGGTCTACTGTTTGCGGCTGAAAAGACAGGGGAGATTCAATCAGTCTGTCTTTCACGGTCTGATTTTGCTTCGTCAGGCTTTTATTGTTTTGTTTTTTTAATCAAACCTGTGAATATGATCTATTCTCTGATCTTTTTGTTTTTGCATTTTGTAATTATTTCATTTATTATATTCCACTTCTTTCCGGAAATATTGAAGCTAAAAGATTGAATAAATTGATGGTGGTAGAGGAAAACATATATTTGTCTGTGTTATTTACAATTAAGTTTGTGTGTAGCACAGCATTCTGTGAAACCTTACCCAGGAAACTTCAACCGTGACTATCCTAGATGGAGGACATAGGAACACTTATATCTGTGTAATGTATGTATAACTAAAGTTTGTTTACAGTTTAGGCATTTAGCAGACGCTTTTAATCCAAAACGACTTACAATAAGCAGATAATACATCACTATAATAAACAAGATAATATGTCAGAACATCAGCAACAATATGACAAATGCATATGAATATCAATCTAAAAAACAATATAATCAGTACAATATAATAATACAATATAATACAATATAAAAGCTTTCACATACAAAAGTTGGGAGTTGGAGATGAGCACCGACTAGAGTACAGTAGCCTACCTTCTTAAACTGAGAGAAAGCTGACTGGATCAAGAACACTCTTGATACATTGAAACCTATTTTAAACATGGCATAACTAAGGTGAACATGGGTGAGACACTCGAACAAGTGCCACAATAGCTGCCCCCAGAGGCCATATTGCTCCTCACAATCAACTGGACTAATGGTGGTTTGAGTGTAGCCTAGCACAGTTAAACTATCCACCCATGTAAACACAAGGGATAGATGAAATGTGTGTGTGTTTGTATGTGTGTCGGCTCTTGTCTACTGTTGCTGTGTGACATGTCGTTCATGAGTGATTCGTTCTAAGACCGAAATCACAAGAAATAATGATGAACGATTAATTCCTTTCATTAAAACTTTACTTTCACGCTTTCGCTCCCCTGCTCCCCTCCACCCCTCCGCCTCCCTGAGTCCTCACGACGCACGCAGAAATGTGGTGCAGCGTGTAACCAATAGACTCTGTTTAGAATCGTTTTTGTAACCTCACATTTTTTTTTCTTTTTTTCACTGTTTTGTTTATTTGAAATTCAGGGCATACATTAAACCAGACTTGTTTGCATATAGTGAGATCCAATCACTCCATGGAATTATTTTCTGAATGGGAAACCACCAGACTATATACTGCATGAGTATTTAGTCTTGCTACGCCAGGCTAGTTTGAGTGGGTGACGATATTTATTATAATGTTTGTTCAATATGTTTGCTCTCTGTGATTAGATGTTAGTGCTGAATCATAGCCACAATCAAAAGGGGAAATCCCTGTATAAATAATACATGTATATTAAGTAAACGTTAGCAAATAAATAGAAGAAGAAAACTAAAGCAGAGTTGGAGACTAAGTGGAATATATTGATTGAATACTTTTAACAGTTTACAGATTGTACAGAGGTACGGTTCATACTCTGTATAGAGTGTTATCTTAGATAACTACTGTATTCTACCCTCCTGCGGCTGCTAATACTTCTGGGTTGTGTCCTGTTACCAGTTCCATCTCAGGTTTTTTAAGGCAGGCTCCACAGCTTAGGGTACTTAACATCTCTCTCTCATTGTCATGATACAAAAGCATATGAAAAAGATATTCACATCAGATATGCGTTCTTGGAAAATGTTACACTGGACCAAAATTGTTCCAATAAAATAAAGTGAATGTCCTCCCATGCTTTATTTGAACCTGATGAAGCCTTTGTGTGGGCGAAAAGTTCTTGTTTGTTAAATTAAATAAGGGATAGCAGTAGTATCGTGTGCGGAGATGATACAAAAGCAAACGTATATAAAATATTTCAACTAGGGCAGGCCTGTGGAACAAAGTTGCTCACTGCAGTGAGTGCAGTAATTTGGCGTGGCCTGTCAGGGAGGATTGTGATATATAAACAGTAGGCTATATTTCTACTTATGTTATGAATAATAATATAATATATATGCCTGCCTATACAATGTGTTGCCTATTCGTTAAACCTAGAACCCAACGCTACATCCGCCCACTCCCCAAACAACCCATTTGGTCCAGGGTGCACCTCTATCCACCCGGTGAGGGGATATGTGGGCACCAAGGATGAGTGCGCACTGCAGTGTTAAATAGGCTATTTTCCAAAATGTTATAACATCAAATATTTGGAAAATGATTTAAAGTAAAGTACATGATTAGAACATGCTTAAAGATTCAACAATTAAGGTTTAATATTTCTACAAATTCTACAAATTGCTACAAAACCTGTATAGTATCCAGTCATTTTGGGGCATAAACAAGAAGTTGAAGGATACATTTAAATCTGACAATGATGTATCGTGCATATATGTATGTATATTTTTATGTATTTATTGTTTTGACATTTTGGACAAAATAGCCAATGTTTACATCGAAGTGCCCAGATGTCCCTAGTGTTGTGGGCTTGTAGATCTGCTTTTTTTGTAAGTACACTTTGATTGACTTTTATTCAAGTACATTTTTAATAGACCGTTTGTCAGCCTTCTGATTGGTCCCTGAGACTCCCTGACTGGCCAACCAGAAAAAAACATTCACTTTTTGCTATCGGGGGTGGAGTTTGTCAATAGAGTCCGATTGCAGTACTCAGTAAGGAGGCCGGCATTGGAGGAGGCGGGCATTGGAGGAGCTGGAGGCGGATTAGAAAGGTTCATAGTATCCAATAGAATCAACAGCAGACCTACAAGCTCACAACGCAAGCAAGCGCAACGCTTTGTGGGCTTGTAGATCGGCTGTTTTCGCCATGGATTATTAATTCTTATTGAACACAGGAAAATAACACGTTTCTTTAAAATAAACTATTTACTATATTAATAATATAGTAAATAGTTTATTTTAATATAGTAATAATAATAATACAGTAAATAGTTTCTACTATATTAATTCTTTTAATAATAAATCAGCGGTGAGAGACACCCCGGTGGTCAGCAGCGAGGCCCCCGCCGCTATAGCCTCGGCGGAGCCGTTGACCGTCACCGGCGAGGCGAGGTGACAGTCATCGGCGAGGCGAGGACGAGGTGACCATCAGGTCTCCCGGTGGAGGGTCGACACGGTAGCCGTGAGTCAGCCGCCCTGCGGTGGCTGACTCACGGCAACGCGAGGCGAGGTGACGGTCATCGGCGAGGCGAGGTGACCATCGGGTCTCCCGGTGGAGGGTCGACACGGTAGCCGTGAGTGTCGACCCTCCACCGGGGTGTCTCTCGCCGCCGACAACAGGGCGACCGCAGCGGGCGGCGAGGGAGAGCAGCCACGAGCGGATCAAACATCCACCCTCTGCCCGGGGGAAAGTGCCTCTACGGCGGATACAACCTCCACCCTCTGCCCGGTCCTCCCCCCGCTCTGGAACAACCTTCACGGTGGATTACATGAAAAACATATCACTGTCCCCGAGGAGGCTGTTGTGAGCGAGTGAAGGTTGAGCGAGTGAAGGTTGTTGCAGAGCGGGGGGAGGACCGGGCAGAGGGTGGAGGTTGTATCCGCCGTAAAGGCTCTTTCCCCCGGCCAGAGGGTGGATGTTTGATCCGCTCGTGGCTGCTAGTGCTCTCCCTCACCGCCCGCTGCGGTTCGCCCCGTTGTCGGCGGCGAGAGACACCCTCTGTAGCCGGGGACAGTGAGAGGAGAGGCGGGGTGGGTGTGGAGCTCTTTCTAGCCGGAGATAGTGAAGGGAGAGGCGGGGTGGCCAGCTCCCTCTAGCCGGGGACAGTGATAGAAGAGGCGGCGTGTTTAAGCTCTCTAATAGCCGGGGATAGTGAAGGGAGGACCGGGGTGTTTTAGCTCACCCTAGCCGGGGACAGTGACAGAAGAGGCGGGCTGTGGAGCTCTCTCAAGCCGGGGACAGTGAAGGGAAGACAAGGGGTGGGACAGCGATAGGAGAGGGGGTCTATCACGGACACGGAGGAGGAGGGAAGGGGGTCCGGCCGGCATGGACCGGGGTGTCCAACCCTCCACCGGGGTGTCTCTCGCCGCCGACAACGCAGGCGACCGCAGCGGGCGGCGAGGGATCCCCGCAGGACGGCCGACTCACGGCCACCATGTGGGGGTCCCACGACCACGGCACCTCTCACGGACCTCCGCTGCCGTCACTCCGTGGTCGAGAGATTATTAATAATCATAATAATTTATAATCAATTAGAAAAAGGAGTAAGTTAAATGCGTGTCATTCTAATATTTGTTTTAAATAATGATTATTTAAAACAAATATTAGAATGACAAGCATTAATAATCATAATCATTTTATAATATAACCATTGAGAAAAAGGAGTTTTAGACTAACTTACTCCTTTTTCTAAGTAAGTTATAACTTACACCTTTTTCTCAATGATTATTAATGCTTGTCAATTATTTTATAATAATATAATAATTCAGAAAAAGGAGTAAGTTAAATGCTTGTCATTTATTAGTTTGACTCAGTGCAGGGGGCAGTAAGTTTGTTCAAACCTGTCTCAGTTTCATTCAGTTTCATTCAGAGCGTCATATACCTTTAAGAAATGGACACCTCCAAGGCCCGCCCCCTCCAAGGCTCCCTACAAGGGAGACGGGTCCGACTGCAGTACGCAGGAGCCTTGGAGGGGGTGGAGCCTTGGAGGGGGCTGGCATTGGAGGAGGCGGGCATTGGAGGAGGCGGGCATTGGAGGGCCTTGTAGGGAGCCTTGGAGGGGGCGGGCCTTGGAGGTGTCCATTTCTTAAAGGTATATGACGCTCTGAATGAAACTGAATGAAACTGAGACAGGTTTGAACAAACTTACTGCCCCCTGCACTGAGTCAAACTAATAAATGACAAGCATTTAACTTACTCCTTTTTCTGAATTATTATATTATTATAAAATAATTGACAAGCATTAATAATCATTGAGAAAAAGGTGTAAGTTATAACTTACTTAGAAAAAGGAGTAAGTTAGTCTAAAACTCCTTTTTCTCAATGGTTATATTATAAAATGATTATGATTATTAATGCTTGTCATTCTAATATTTGTTTTAAATAATCATTATTTAAAACAAATATTAGAATGACACGCATTTAACTTACTCCTTTTTCTAATTGATTATAAATTATTATGATTATTAATAATCTCTCGACCACGGAGTGACGGCAGCGGAGGTCCGTGAGAGGTGCCGTGGTCGTGGGACCCCCACATGGTGGCCGTGAGTCGGCCGTCCTGCGGGGATCCCTCGCCGCCCGCTGCGGTCGCCTGCGTTGTCGGCGGCGAGAGACACCCCGGTGGAGGGTTGGACACCCCGGTCCATGCCGGCCGGACCCCCTTCCCTCCTCCTCCGTGTCCGTGATAGACCCCCTCTCCTATCGCTGTCCCACCCCTTGTCTTCCCTTCACTGTCCCCGGCTTGAGAGAGCTCCACAGCCCGCCTCTTCTGTCACTGTCCCCGGCTAGGGTGAGCTAAAACACCCCGGTCCTCCCTTCACTATCCCCGGCTATTAGAGAGCTTAAACACGCCGCCTCTTCTATCACTGTCCCCGGCTAGAGGGAGCTGGCCACCCCGCCTCTCCCTTCACTATCTCCGGCTAGAAAGAGCTCCACACCCACACCGCCTCTCCTCTCACTGTCCCCGGCTACAGAGGGTGTCTCTCGCCGCCGACAACGGGGCGAACCGCAGCGGGCGGTGAGGGAGAGCACTAGCAGCCACGAGCGGATCAAACATCCACCCTCTGGCCGGGGGAAAGAGCCTTTACGGCGGATACAACCTCCACCCTCTGCCCGGTCCTCCCCCCGCTCTGCAACAACCTTCACTCGCTCAACCTTCACTCGCTCACAACAGCCTCCTCGGGGACAGTGATATGTTTTTCATGTAATCCACCGTGAAGGTTGTTCCAGAGCGGGGGGAGGACCGGGCAGAGGGTGGAGGTTGTATCCGCCGTAGAGGCACTTTCCCCCGGGCAGAGGGTGGATGTTTGATCCGCTCGTGGCTGCTCTCCCTCGCCGCCCGCTGCGGTCGCCCTGTTGTCGGCGGCGAGAGACACCCCGGTGGAGGGTCGACACTCACGGCTACCGTGTCGACCCTCCACCGGGAGACCCGATGGTCACCTCGCCTCGCCGATGACCGTCACCTCGCCTCGCGTTGCCGTGAGTCAGCCACCGCAGGGCGGCTGACTCACGGCTACCGTGTCGACCCTCCACCGGGAGACCTGATGGTCACCTCGTCCTCGCCTCGCCGATGACTGTCACCTCGCCTCGCCGGTGACGGTCAACGGCTCCGCCGAGGCTATAGCGGCGGGGGCCTCGCTGCTGACCACCGGGGTGTCTCTCACCGCTGATTTATTATTAAAAGAATTAATATAGTAGAAACTATTTACTGTATTATTATTATTACTATATTAAAATAAACTATTTACTATATTATTAATATAGTAAATAGTTTATTTTAAAGAAACGTGTTATTTTCCTGTGTTCAATAAGAATTAATAATCCATGGCGAAAACAGCCGATCTACAAGCCCACAAAGCGTTGCGCTTGCTTGCGTTGTGAGCTTGTAGGTCTGCTGTTGATTCTATTGGATACTATGAACCTTTCTAATCCGCCTCCAGCTCCTCCAATGCCCGCCTCCTCCAATGCCGGCCTCCTTACTGAGTACTGCAATCGGACTCTATTGGAGAAACAGGGCAGAATGGGGCGGGATTTACAAAAGGGTTTATTCCAGACATTTTATTTGAGTACATGTTCCACCACACTGCTGTAGCCTTCCATCCATCCATCCATCCATCCACTGGTGGCGCTAGCTGCCCATCCCATGTCATCCCAGCATCATTATAAAAACAGGCCGGAAGAGATGGACGGGATGAGGAGGACAAGCAGTGCATGTGGGTGAGATCGGCGTTGTGCTGCAGGTGTAAAACGCAAAGGTAAGGCATGAGATGACTGACTAATAACCGAACAGTGTGTTTCTAGCAGGTGTCAGTGTTCATCGGGCACTGTCTGTAAACCAAAGCTACTCTCTCTGAACTCTAGCTCTGGTCCAGAGCGTTAGCCAGGGTATTTTAGACGTGAGCTGGGGGCTCAGAGTGTTCCCACTGAGGAAAGTAGGCTTTCAACTCCATGAAGCCGTCTTTGTTTTGGTGAGTGGCGAAACAGTATTTTTTTTATTTTTACTACAGACGAGGGTGCGCAGCCTTTCCTGCGGGCGCAAGGGCTGCGTAAAGGACCAGAGCTACCTGAACTCCCTACAGCTTGTTTTGTTAGCCTAGCTTAACCTCAGTGAGTGCAGCAGGACAACCTCGCTCGTATATCGGTCTTTTAACACGTCCAAGTGACAACGATATGGATGAAAGGATGGAATTCAAGTCTGTTCGTTTTGGCCTCCGTGTCGAGCGCGTTGCTGATTTTTAAACGTCATTACTTACTGCTAAGTAGCTAATGTTCGCACTGACTGCAGCCACTAAGCTAACGTAAATAGATGAACACACACACACACACACACACACACACACACACACACACACACACACACAGATTTTGTATGAAGGTGATGTCTTTTCCTACGATGGTGGCAGTCACAGGCAGTGTCAATAGGTACTGACTTCTTTGTTGACATATTGGCATATGAAAATAAGTGCATACAAAAGGATGAACACAAAAGCCTGCTGGCTTATTTCCATTGTGGTCCTTAATTCATACACAACAATTATACGTAAAAGTGACATATCTCTGTGATATTACAAATGGGTCATAGTTGAAAAGTACTGTTTTCATTTTGTGCAAAGATTTAAAATTGTCCTTTGAGACTATGGATTTAAGACTTTTAGGAAGCCCATTCCACTTAACAGCTGCTGAGTATCGGAATGTACTCATGCTTTCCCTTGCAGCTGTTACATTTGTATGGTACAAAGTCTGTAGAGCTACCTCTGGTGTTCTACTTCTGCTGATGGATGGGTGTCTCTGACATTAACAAAATACTTGACTAGATGGTTCGGTACCCCATTGTTCACAATTATGTGAACCATACACATTTTCATGTGCGTATCTAGGTTTTTCCTCATAGATATAGCTCTAAAGGTTTTAATGCTGTGATGTCATGTTTGATGTTAATCAAAACAGACCATGACCTGCCCTGTGTGTGTGCGCACTGCGCAGTGTTGACCGTATGGTTATGGTTTACAGGGGGATGCAGAACCAGAATTCCAACGGAGCACATTGACAAGGCAAAAGGTAGTGTGTTGGTGTTTAATTGTGAGGCTCATCGCATGTTGATCTGGTCAACAATGGCAACTACGCTCACAACTGTGTTACCATTCTAGGTTTGCAATTTTCCATCCTGCTAAAGAAGACAAATGCCACTAAAAGCCGTGATGACACCACGAGGGTCCCTAACCACCATTCTAACAACAATGCTAGGAGCCTCTTTGGGAGGGCTCATATTATGGCGGGTGTATCGGACGCAGAGGAAGAAGCTGCCTCCCGTTCAGGAGATAGCTCGACTTGTGTCGTGTCCTGTCAAGGAAGAGGTTTTGACTGTGGTGTCGTGTCCTGTCAAGGAAGAGGTTTTGACTGTGGAGTGTCAGTCTACGCTAATGGTAGTTCAGCCTGTGTCGTCATCGACTCCTGTCACAAAAGAAGTTGAGGTCTTGGAGTGCCAGCCTACGCATACACTACCTTGCATTGAAAAGGAGATTGAAGCTGTTAGTAATTGTCAAACTGTGACTGCACAACTGTCCCCATCTGTTGGGCTGCCGTCTCCTGAGCAGCTGCTGGGGGTGAAGCCAGTGATGGTGAGCTCTGAAGAACAGTGGGAGCAGCTGTGGCCCTCGCTGCAAAAGGAACTGTCACACTTCCCAGTCCTTGGCCTCGACTGTGAATGGGTAAAGCACAATGGCGTAAGACATAGCCTCTTGCATGAAGATGCTGGCCTTCTTTTCTTTTGTCCCCTTTTCCCCCCCCCAGGAAATTACATTCATTCAAATGTTTCCAAATTTGGGCTACATGATTCTATTTGTTATATAAATATAACAATTGGCAACAATTACAAAAACATGTAGCCTATGCATGCATCTCTATCGCTTGCTCGCTCCTTCGCTTGCTTGTTGGGGAGCTTCAGTGAGTTGATTTCTTTCTTGTTTTGATTTTGATAGGTGTTTGTTTGGTGCTAGTTGTTGGCGGTTTTATAAGCTCTTCCGTGTTATCTGACCTGTGCAAATCACTAACTTACTCATCTTCCTCCACATCTTTCTCATTTAATGATATATTCTTTTGTTTTCCTGCACTAGGTTTCGGTAAACGGCAAAATCTCTGCAGTCTCCCTGCTGCAGCTTGCGTCCTACTCGGGGCTCTGTGTACTGGTGAGGCTGGTGTCCTTTCGTGGTGGCCAGCAGTCCTTCCCACTCAGCCTGATGGAAGTCCTCCGAGACCCCCACATCCTGAAGGTTGGCGTGGGCTGCTTTGAAGACGGGAAGCGTCTGACCCGGGACTACGGCCTGTCTTTGGGGTGCACAGTCGACCTGCGCTACCTTGCCTTAAGGCAGAGGTACAACACTGGGTACAGCACTGTTGTGACTCATTTCAGGCTCCTCACTGTTCAAGGATGTGACTGAGTTTTATTTGATTTTCACATTAAAAAAAGAATTGTATTCTGATTCATTAACTGCTCGTTTCCCTTTGCAGGCAAGTTACATTGAATAATGGCCTCAGTCTGCAGTCGCTGGCTGCAGATGTGTTGAATGTGTGTCTGGACAAATCCATGAAATTGAGATGCAGTGACTGGGAAGCTGACCAGCTGACCCCGGAGCAGGTGTTTTGCTGTTCTATTGGTATTGTACACAGGATGCTTGATATGCATCTGGTTCATTTATGTTCTCAAATTAGTTTATATTTAACCCATTCAATCTGGCTACAGAAAACTGTTAGGATTTAGAAGGCATTTTTAGAATCGTTCTCTAAATGGTTTAAGGGGGGTCTCGCACTCAGCCAGTCTTTGAAACGTTTATCACTATTGTCTTTTTCAGGGCAGAGTTGCTGGATAGACAGGCAGTTCTCTGCAGTTGAAGTGAAGTTTTGTTTCCTTAGAAGCTCATAGATTGAAAGAAAGCTAACAAAAATATTGTTGTGTTTATGGTAAGCTTACATTTCATATTGCAAACATTAGTGATGGGAAATCCGTTCATTTCGGTTCACGTTCACCGTTCATAGTGCGATCGTCCCGTGAAAAACACTATCGCGGGAGCGTTTTTATTACCTTGCGCATACAGCCGGCCTCCCGTCCCTGTGTCCCGGGGGCTATGAACGAAAGCGTGAACGACACATTTCAAGGATTTGAACGAATCGTTCACGAGTCTTGCTAATGATTCGATTCTTATGAACGAATCACTCATGATGTGCTTAACGATTTTTCAAAATGAATAAAAACATTTGAGGGGTGGCGATGGTTAGTGATTAGCTGATTAGTTAAAGGAAATAACAACGTTAATACAGTTATTTTCCCAGATTTGAGTTGCAGGCAAGATGACCAAAACGTCATAGGGACAGTTATCCCCAACAGTCCCTTTTGTCAAGAAAGATCGTTCATGAAGGGAAATGTTTTTGTCAGCATCAGCTGACAACTGTAATATAACATTTCTGTTGTGACTCCAGATGACCTATGCAGCCAGAGATGCCCAGGTCTCCATCGCCCTGTTCTTCCATCTCCTGGGCCTTGATCCTGAAGCCAGCTCCCCAGCAACCACTGGGAGTACCTACACTCAGCTGGCTGCCCGATGCCAGGGTCTGGTGGATGTGCCCTTCAGACATCGCATGGTTTTAGACGGAGAGGAGAAAACCACAGATGGAGAGCGGAAACGGAGAGTCAGAAAAACCATAAGTGATAGCCCAGAGTCTGGAGATCAGCAAGTCCCAGACCCTCGTAAGAACAATAAGAGAAAGCCACTAGGTGTGGGCTATTCTGCCAGGTGAGAGAGTTTGTCCACACATTGTTTTATTTGTTTTTTTTAAACACCACCTTTTCTATGCATTTGTACTTTTCATCCACACACAAACAGGTTTTTGCCCCCTCAAAACTGACTTTTGGGTTGATGATTTTTTAAATAAATGCTTTATTTGCGTTGCTGTGTGGACAAGATCAATTGTTACGTTTTCGTCTGCCAACATTATGGTGTGCGCCAGATCTTTTTGACGTCAACTCCTTTTTTTTTTTTTTTTGCCAATACGATGGCATTAAAGTAAAATGATGAGTGATCTGTTGGCAAGACTTATAAATGATGAGCCCTCCAGTATCTCTGGAAGGCTAGATGGACCAAGTAACAGATGTGAGGCATGGCAGGAAACAAAATGATTAAAACTTACTTGATGTGAAAGAAAATTGACACATGAATACTGAATGTTTTGATCATAAAGCTAGAATCATCCCAATGGTAGGAAATTAATACCAGACAAATTTGATCAATATCCACTGTTTTGTGAGTATCCACTCTTACCCTTTTGTGCTTTTGAACAGGAAATCTCCTCTGTATGACAACTGCTTCCTTCATGCCCCAGACGGCCAGCCCCTGTGTACCTGTGACAAAAAGAAAGCCATGTGGTATCTGTCCAAAGGAATAGGAGGTACGCCAGTCAGTGACCCTACATGAATTGAAAGTAAAACTGTCTGTTTTCCCTGTTTTGCTTAATGAAAACTGGGGAGTAAACCCACTGAAGAGGTTTTTCAGCTAGACTTTTCAAATTAAGCGACACTTTGAACTGAGGTTTTTCAGCTAGACTTTTCAAATTAAGCGACACTTTGAACTGCTGTAAAACACAACTTTAACATAAGGCAGAAACGTCACTGTTGGATTGCCTGTCTCGACAAGATGAGGCTCAATACAGTACTGAAAGGAACCCAATAGTTTCAAAGACGTGTTACCAGTAATGTGAAGTACGGTATATAATATAATCTGGGTTCAAAACTTGCAATATCACCTCCCCTTGGTCCTATAAAACTGTTCTTATCCCATTCTTGCAAAAAAAAAAAATCACGGTTTTCACAGTGCGTCGCCATATCCAAGATGGCCAATTTACTTGGATGTCCAGTGCTGGCTGTAACATACCGGTATGCACTGCTTGGCTCGAGTCAGTCAACTCGCCAAAACCTGCGTGAGCCATGGTGGGCGGGGTCTAGCTTCCAGAATACAGATGTGTTCTTCTATGGCAGCAGAAGTATGAAATGCTATTTGAGACGTTTTCTATTTTTTCAGTTCTAGGAGCCCTCCCGAAACAAACTGACTCATTATGTCGATGATAAAAAAAATATTGTATTACACTCATTGTAAATGAACTAAGAGCCCAAATGTACCATGAATGTATGTTTGTTTTTTATTGTTTATTGTTTATTAAGGATCCCCATTAGTCTACACCGTAGTGGAGACTATTCTTCCTGGGGTCCAAGCATAAAACATCACAATACAAATAAAATAAAATACAATACAGTATTATATTAAATAATAAACAGCCTTTCCATGCTGGACTCTGCATGGCAGGGGCGTCCTCCTCCCTGAGCCAGGCCTAAGCCTGACCGCATACCAAAAAACATAATCAGTGTTACAGACAAAACATAAACTTAAAAATGAAAATAAGATGTACATTAAGAATTGAAAAATAAAACAGGTATGTCTGACCTAACCTAAAATAATGTCCTTTTTGATTATTGCTGCCTTAAGCTTCCTTTTAAAAGCAAATGTATTTCTTGATAGAATTAAATGTGGGGGGAGCACATCCCAGTATGCCATGGCTCTGTACATGACTGTTTTCTTAAGCGCATTGGTTTGGGGCGCAGGTAAAGTGAGGTGACCATTTAGTGCCTGTCTAGTATTGTAACTATGTCTTTCACTTACAGGTAGTACTTGTAAAAACAAACTGAATGGTTTCTGTGAGGAGTAAACATTATTTAAAAACAGAACAAGGCTGCATGCCAGTCTCTCATCCACCCTCATCCATGACAGACTGGCATGCATAGCATCCACACTACTCCTGACAGAGCAGCGCAGTGCTAGTCTTGCCGCTCTGTTCTGAGCAAGCTGAAGTTTGCCAATGTCTTGCTTTGATGCACTAGACCAGATAACCGGACAGTAGTCCAGATTTGACGGAACTAGAGATTGTATGACCTACTAAATGATTGTATTTGTCATTTAGTAGATGAGCACTCCTTCTAATTGCATATATTCTATGTGATGTCATTGTAACCCAGAGCTCCAGAGTGAAGACCCTTTCATCGTACGGTTGCTGTTTGAACCCTCGGGACGTCCTGACTCTCATCAGGATTACTATCTCACAGCCAAGGAGAATCTCTGCGTCGTGTGTGGCAAAGCTGATTCGTACATTAGGTTAGTTTTACCTTGACATTTCCTCTTTTCTCAAATTAAACGTTTGATTTAACTTGCATTCTAATCAAATTATTCTTAGGAATGTGACTAAAGCCAAAAATATTATTGACCTCACGTCTCCATGGCATGAGTAATCAATAGAAAAAGAGTCATTTTGGGGGTGTACTACTCCTTTAAAGTTGGCAAGCTGCTGGTTGTAATTCTCAAAGAGGCCACAAGGTGGTCATCTTTCACTGTTGATCGGTACTTTGCCTGAAAGCCTTCATGTGAGAAGACTCCAGCTAGCAATTGGAACATTGGCAATGGTCATATTTTCACAATCATACTGTTGTCTCTTTGAATTCATTCATAGCTGTTGTTGAAGAGTAATAGTAGTAGCCTAGAACTAAACGGATCACGAACATTCCACCAAAATAACTGGTTCTGCAACTGGTTCCATTCTAGATTCATGGAACCTTGGTGCTTTCATGGAACTGGCGGTCATTTTTTGGTTGCAGTTCCGAACCAACTTTTAGGGTTCTGAACCAATTCATTTTTCAGTGGAAAAACTCTGAACTGGTTCAATATTAGGCAGAGAGGGGGAAGAACTGAACCGGTTCAACACGAAAAGGGGCCTTAGAGTAGACCATTGATATGCTGCTAGGGTGTGCTAATTCGCACTGCGCCACTCCCAGATAAGATTCATTGGAGGGTGTCATTGGACAGCTGACAGTATGGGGGAATGGTTTTGTCCCTTTTCAAATTGCTCCGATCAACCAAAAAAAAAACCTGGGGATTGACCGATCGATCTTAACAACATGGTTGCCCACCCCTTGCTATTTTCTCCTTGCAAAATATTTACAATTGATAACCAGAATCTCCTTTATTGTGAATTGTCTTATAGGAAAAACATTGTGCCACATGAGTACAGGCGTCATTTCCCCACAGAGATGAAAGACCACAACTCCCATGACATCCTGCTGCTGTGCACCGCCTGCCATGCTGCCTCCAACGTCCACGACTGCATGCTCAAGCAGCAGCTGGCTGAGGAGTACGGCGCCCCCCAGGGGTGCGAGGAGGGGGTGCGCGTGCTGGAGAACTCAGACCGACGGCGCGTGCGCTCGGCTGCTCGGGCCCTTATCTCTGCAAAGGAAAATCTGCCACAGAACCGACGCGAGGAGCTGGAGGCTGTCGTTAGAGGGTTTTATAGTGACGTCGAGTCGGAGGCAGAAGGTTTACAGACTCGGAGTGAGGTGCCGCTTAGTCCAGAGGCGCTTGAGACGGCTTCAGGCCTTGAGACCAGGTGAGACCCTGAGCTGTACTCGGTCCACAATGTTAACAGAAGGTCTACATCCCAGTAGGGCAGTAAATGTATACATTTCCCATGGTAAATCTGTAGATCTGCTAGGTTAGGGTAAAATATCATGGCACCCAGTGGCCCATCCGATTCCTCATGGGATTATATAACACCTTCAAAAAAGGCTGTCCAGTAAGAATGCTTTTTCTAACACACCACATCCAGCACTTAAGTCATTACTTTGGTCTTGGGACCAAAGCAAGGATGCATGTGCATTCAAAATGTACAAATAAAACATTATGCACTGGAAAATAATACTGTACAGTACCTTGATCTGTTAACTAGTAGTCTGGTAGTTTATAGAGCCGTCATATTTTTACATTGGGATCCAAGATAAATTCATCTGTCTTGAACATGAAGGACACCTTTATTGACATACTGCCAGCCTGGATGAATTAATCTCAATGCAGATGAAATATCTGCTCACTTCCCAGCAGTGTATTGTGTGGTGGATGGAAACCCATATACAGGCACTGCTTGTAACTGTTAATCTTATGTGGCTTTTTTTCTGTCCCTACATTTATAAAGGATTTTCAACGAGGCCTACGTGCCCCATGGGCTGAAGGTGGTGTGTAGCAACGCAGAAAATGGCCTGCGAGGCCTGATGGAGCTGGAGCGTCGATGGAGACAACATTTTCTCACCAGCATGAAGCCTCGCCACCTACCCCCCCTTTGGTCTATCGACCATAACCACCGCAAGTTCTTGACAAAGTACGGAGAGGATCTCCCTATCCATCTCAACTGAACCAACCGCTGCCCTGGCACAGGGTGGGAAGGACACCGTTAGCCAGAGTGAGGACATTTTGACTTGCTCATTCAAAAGGAGCAACCCCTCCCCCAGTAAATGTACCTCAGTGTCTGAACTCTAGTCTACCACCCCGGTGTCTGAATGAACTCTAGTCTACCACCCTGGTGTCTGAATGAACTCTAGTCTACCACCCCAGTGTCTGAATGAACTCTAGTCTACCACCCCGGTGTCTGAATGAACTCTAGTCTACCACCCTGGTGTCTGAATGAACTCTAGTCTACCACCCCAGTGTCTGAATGAACTCTAGTCTACCACCCCAGTGTCTGAATGAACTCTAGTCTACCACCCCAGTGTCTGAATGAACTCTAGTCTACCACCCCGGTGTCTGAATGAACTCTAGTCTACCACCCTGGTGTCTGAATGAACTCTAGTCTACCACCCCAGTGTCTGAATGAACTCTAGTCTACCACCCCAGTGTCTGAATGAACTCTAGTCTACCACCCCAGTGTCTGAATGAACTCTAGTCTACCACCCCGGTGTCTGAATGAACTCTAGTCTACCACCCCGGTGTCTGAATGAACTCTAGTCTACCACCCCGGTGTCTGAATGAACTCTAGTCTACCACCCCGGTGTCTGAATGAACTCTAGTCTACCACCCTGGTGTCTGAATGAACTCTAGTCTACCACCCCGGTGTCTGAATGAACTCTAGTCTACCACCCCGGTGTGTGAATGAACTTTACCCAGAGACCAGCTGGCCCAAAACCCTAGAACAAGGAGAGGGAGAGGAACGCCAGCCACTAACTTATTAAGAACACTAATTCCACAACGTCATGTTGGAAATAAATGTGACTATATGTGGACACTTATTTTTGTATTTAAAAGAAAAAATAACAAACAAAAAAATTACAAAAAGAATCAAGGTTATAAAAATAAGATTATTTTAGAATTTGCTGCAGCCAGCTCTGGAATTTCTTCCGAAATTAATTTATAGTTCCCCATGCAGATTTGCAGCCCTAAGTATTGTTGAAAATATGTTTGCAAATGTATTTGCTTTGTAGAGAAAATGTATTCTTTTTTTTACACTACTGATTTAATTCGGTTTGTGAACTCCCCCAGTGTTTCAGTCTGTCTTAGGACAAGAGATCAGGATTTGGGTTTACGAAGGCATCTTGAGAGTTCAGACTTCCTATATTCAAAAGTTGAATTTGGACTCAAAAGGACTCTTTGAGAAACCCCGCCAATGATGTGAATTAAATTCTGATGATTATCATCCATTATCAGGATTTATTTGGAAGGGGAGCGAAAGCTAAGCTGAGAAAAAGTTGATGCAGAGAAAAGTTAAAAGAATGGAGACTTAAAAACACAGTTGAACTGTAACGTCACCATGTTTTTGCATCTGGTCCCCTCTTCAGTTAGGACACCTCAATGGCACGTGTTTTAGTGTGCCTCTTAACCCTCTAACATAAGACTTGACACAGAATCAGAACATGAGCTCATGCTTTGCTTTTACTAGCACCATTCCAACTATTTTAGAGTTTTTACCATGTCATAAGCTTAACTGTCTTTACTTGAATTTGACAATAAGAAGATAATATGCCAATTCAT
The DNA here is from genome assembly GCF_963921795.1 of Nannobrachium achirus. Lineage (NCBI taxonomy): Eukaryota > Metazoa > Chordata > Actinopteri > Myctophiformes > Myctophidae > Nannobrachium > Nannobrachium achirus. Next base: position 37,241,628 of record NC_137827.1, on the reverse strand, counting down.
TATTTGTTTTCAATAACTACCGGTAGTTGAATTGTATGATGGCCTTAAAAACAAACCCCTCTTTTGCAGTGCATAGTTTATTCATGTTTGAGCATGGCTGCATTTATTTATACTAATGATCAAACCAGCAGATTTCTGTTATTTGTACTTGTCTTGATCAAACCCTTGGTTTACTGTTTGTTCCCTTTAATTGAAAGTGAAAATAAAGTAATATTTGTATTCTCCAGTTCAAATGTGTGTAATCCATAATTGTGGAGGGTGCGCGGCAACAAAAATGACTACAAAACATTTAAATTATTTTTATTTTATTTCTTACAAAATCACAGTTTAATAAATAGTCTGTAAAAATGAGTACAAAAGTGTTTAGTTAACATTTTTATATATGAATCACTCGTGACATTCGGGTCAAAGGAGTGTCGAGTTGGATTTTTTTTTCTCTTGCTCTCGTTTACAATCTAGTTTTGCTGAATTAAGGCCTCTTGATTTTGGCATCAGAACAATCCGTTAGACAAATGATTTCTGGTTTCTGAAGTTGGAAGTCGTTTACAACATGGGCTCCCCTGGTTTCACAGTCCAGTCAGAAACTAAACATTTTAAACAAATGATGCAAAATGGCGCAACATGCAGATGTGACTTCTGTATGAGCATGTTTCAATAATGATCAGTGTTTTACACTGCAGACATGAAAATGAGAATGGCACATGAGGCTGCTTCAGTAAAGGGAACTTTAATCAAATGTATTTTTAGTTTGTCAACTATATGATTATGATGGATTGCATTTTTATTGGCCTTGAAGATCCAGGATTTGTATTTAAGGGACCAGGGTGGATGTATCTTGAGAGAAAGTTCTCAGAATAACAACCTAAAAATCAATTTAGTTTAGAATTGCCTTTTACGAAGCATGCGACAAGGGGTGCAACCCCCCTGTGCTCTGACATCTTTACTGCATTAAACCTTAAACCCCCTCCCTTAGGGTGGATGCACACTTGTACATTAAACCTTTCTGTTCATTTGGCTCTCAGCTCTGCTGCAGATTAGCGTGGAGCTGATTCTGGCAGGATTCTGCTAGTGTGTCCACCCTGGCTGCTGGGGTTTTAACAATTCTCAACGCTAAATTACTGCATATAACAACTCCTTTTGTTCATTCCATTGAATACATTTTTTTTACTACAAAAACAAACAAAAAGACTTTGCAATTCAAGAAAGGAAGGCCTTTTTCATATAGCACCTGATCTCTCAAAGGATTCTTAGATGGACACATTGAAATGTCACATTTTGAACAATTACAATAGAATAGTTGCAATATCAGTCAGATTAAATGTTACAATGTCGGACATTTTATACCAAAATATTGTTTATGTATTCATTTTGGTAGAGATAAAAAGAATTACCTGAAGTTTAAATAGCTTTAGAAAATAGAGGATCCCTACTGTAAGTCGTCTTCAACTAATACTTTAAGTTGAGGTCCTTTTAAAAAGTACCGTAATCTACTTTAAATGTTCAATCATGTCAAGAGAATCTAGCTGTGATTTTAAAATAGCAGGTGGATATCTCATTGTGGAATGACACACTTCATTAGTCACTCTGCTTTGCAGTATTCACTTGTTTTCTTAAATGTACACTCAATTAAAATAAAGCATATCATTCCTAATTAGTAGTCAAACGTTGACCCACAACAATATCTCCAAAACCAAAATTTTGAAGAAGTTTTTAAATTCATATTAAATAAATAAAATGACATCATCATTGACCTTGACCTTCAAAATGGACTGGCAAACATTTTTTAAACGTTTCTTAAGGGAGCAAAATCATGGTATTGTTATGGCCTTACGTGCTCTCTCGTCTTGTGGACAAGTTACAAACATTTAGTGAACGGAATCAATATTTCCGCATAGAACAATATAAAGATTGTCACATTAACGTAAAATGTTGAAAATGATCAAGTTGCTCCGCAACCGTGGCTTGGGAAACAACCTTCCGCTATAAGTACAATTGGCAATGAACAAAATGCAAATAATTCAAAACAAAACACAACCTCAGAATGTGGTTGTGAAGCTGATGATTCATCATTTTTTTTGGTGTAAGGCTGTGAACATGGTGCAGTCAAAGAAGAGAAGCTCTAATGCGGCTGTCAAGGAAAAGCTAACTTTTGCTAAAGAAATTCACAGAGGTTAAAGTAAGTTTCAAGACGCTTGAGTCCTTCAAATCTGTTAAAACCTATTGTATAATTAAAAAAAAAATGCATGGCAGTCAAAGAGATAAAACATATTGTGCACACTTATTGTGCATATCATGAAATGTTAAAGAGAATTCAAGGGCCCTGAGCTGACAGGGGTAGCCAAAGATGTCATGATTTATACATTTTATTATTAAATAAATATTAAATATGTGGAATATGTTGCCTTGGGTCCTAGACATGTAAAGGTAGCCTACTACCACCAGATATTTGCCCAGATACATGGTCTATGTTGAACATTAAGCAGGACAGGCAAAGATCTCCCCTTCTACTGCAGCACCCCTCCTAGCAACCCTATCTCCTTATTATTGCTTACATCTTAATAAATATGGGACCTGCTGTTGTCTTGGAAGGCAGACAGAAAGACTATAAATATATCTCACAGTCAGACTCCAGCATGGGTGATACAAATTTATCTAAGAAACTATGTGACTATTTGTCAATCTTTTGGATTACTCTTTTTCTTTTTAATGTTTATGTATTTATTTTTGTTTTCCGCTTTTTTTTTATCTGGACAGGCTCAGGTTTGTGTAATGGGTAAGAGAGAGACAACATGTAATATTTATTTTGCTGGTGTATTCAGGATGTAGAGGGTCTCAAATTCTTTGGGGTTTGTTTGATAAGTAAAGATAGAGCCTGCCAGATTTCATGTTTACTGTCCAGACACTGAATGCAAAGTTTCACAAAAGCAATGATATGCTCAATCTCAAACAAACGGTAGCCTCAAACCCACAGCCACTTACATCCAGGCACACAAAGTTAAATTAAGGAAATTCAGACATATCCAATCCATCCATTCATACGCTTGCAGCAAATATACACAACCTTGCCTGCCTTTCTCAACAGGACCAATGCAACTCAATGCATCTTAAAATCCATTGGCACAGATTATCAAAATAAATACCCTGGAAGCTTGGCACAAAGCAAAGGAAAGGTTTCACATTTGAAAGGAATCTTATAGAAAACTATTGAATAATCTCAGTCTACTCCACATTTGTCCTCACTATTACTTATATACTATATGCTGATGAAGGTAACACCAGTGTGTGTCGTAAACCTCAGAATGACCTTAAAACTACCACTGAAACAGTATAGCTCCTATTCAGATAGATTTTTCCACAAACATGTACATTAAAATGAAGTATCTAACATCTATGGCACTAATAGATAAATAGTGCTGTTTGTCTAGTATGCATCTCATTTTAGTGCCTCTTTTCTTTGTCCTATACCCCTACCTAGTTCCTGTCCTGACACTATCAGTCCCCTTGAAAGGTGACCTCAGATGCCCACAGAACATAATCTCTTTTAAACCACTCAAACCTTTGCCGTTTTGGTTCTTGGGAGCAGATGGCATGTTTGTCAGACTTCCATGCTTATCAGGAAGCCTTCCTTCTTCTGTCATACCTCCGTGTAACAAAGCAGTCTGCTGACAGACGGCGGTATGTGTCATTACGAATGGACACTAGAGACAACCTGTCTCAGGATATTACCTCACTGATGCCCCCCCAAGATGCTGGTGACAGCCTGGTCCACTGCGAGGACCCCCAACCACGGGGCCCATGGGTGGAGTCTGGGTAGCCACGTTGGGGCCCTGCAGGCGCTGCAGCTCCAGAATGCTATCGATCGCACTCTGTAGATGCTCAGTGAGCATGTTGTCTTCTTGAACGGGTGGCTGTGGTGCTGATGGGCTGGCACAACGTGAATCAGCCTTGTAGCGTTTCAGTTTTGGGGCACTGACATCTCTGGACAGAGGCAGGTCGAAGCATACGACCTGCGGCTCAGGCATAGAAATGGGGATCGCGGGTGTTGTTTTACAACTCAGCACTGTGATTGGCGCTTCGGCGGTCCTATCACAGGGCAGGATTTCGACAGCTGCTTTAGCAGATAGTAGAATACCATTGGATATCTCCTCAGTGTGCTGAGGACATGGAGGTGCTCCATTGCCCGTCTGAGAAGATGTCCTCACATTTACAGCATCTCCACTGCTTCCATTGGTCAGCTGCCCTGCATGGTCTCTCTTATGACCCGATGGATCGCAGGCTGAGTTGTGAACCACCTTGCGGGAGCCACCTGACTCTTGCTTGATGGTGAGCCGTAGGGCCCCCCTGGAGCTTGAGCAGTACGTCTTGAGGCCTGGCGGCCTGTCAGAGACCCTTGTCCAGGCTGGCGGAGAGGAAGGACTGCCAGAGGCGTATGTGCAGGAGGAGGAAGCAGCGGAGGCGTGAGGGGAAGACGCTGAACTGGGTGCCAGGGCCATGAATAACTCTGTGGAACAAGTCAAAACAAATGAGCACAGATCTGGTTCTCAAAATTAATTTCAAGGATCCCCATAACTCTTAGCGTTTACAAATGGAACCAAATGGACGCACCCACTTTGAGAACCACTGATCTAAAATAAATGATCAAAAAACTGAAAATGTATTTTACCATCTCTTATTATGTCATTCATATCATCCAGATTAAGGGAGAGCTGTGTTTTGGGAAATGAGCAAACCACCAATTGTGCTCTGCTCATGCATTTTGAAGATCAGGCAATGCTGAGCACAAATTACTAAATTAGCTCTTTACTTTGCCATGGCCTCATTCCAAAGCCTCATTAGCCTTGGATAAAAACTGCTGTCCACAGCAATACGGTGTAAGCGCAGTCAATGAAAACCCTCTCATTCAGGATGTCCTTACAAGAATGTAACAACACCAACTGTACTGTTTGTTGTTTTGATGTTCGTTTTGCTGTTGGCACATTTATGTATGAGGGAGAATTTATGAGGAACTTCCACAGTATCACAGGCAATACCGTTCCATTGATTTAAATGTGTGGGATATGGAACATTTTTGCACAGAAAGTGAAAAGTAGCACAGATTTTACCTGGTGCTTTGTCAGTTAAAACAATAGAGGTACTGGCTGACATTACACTACAAATTGTAGACGCAAGTAATATATGCTGCCAGGATTAAAAGCACCTTTGCCCACAGCTGGTCACTGACCTGGGTCTCGACGGGCTCTCCGTCTGTCCTCCCCCAGAGCAAATCTTTCAGCCTGGAGGAACAGACGCTCTAGCATCACCATCTCTGCCGATGGACTCTCTTGCTGTAAAAGCAAAAGAGAACAAGCAGGATATTTCTACTGGTTCATTTGTAATCTGAAACTGAAATTGTCTCTTCACATATGGATTGGACATACACTATCATTTCAGTTGAAGAAACCCAAATGCCTTATTTTATTTTTTTAGTTTCCAATATTTATAAAACCCACAGACACACCGCTTTCAGAAATTCAAAAGTCACAGAAATAGCAGATCTATAAGCTCACATTTTGTGTTGACATTGTAGTATGATGAAGTAGGGCATTACATTGTGAAAAAATGGAATACTAAATACTAATAGTAAAACAATAAACAGGGGAAAACCACAGAGGCTGCAACACATAGACACATTGCCTAATGAAAACAGTCTGAACTCTCAGTCTGAATCATCGAAAGCCAAGGAGTACAAGTGAGTTTTCAAACTTTTTTTTTTTTTTGTTATTTTATTATTACAAATGCCTTATTTATACTACATAATCCATTTACACCATGCCAATATGCAGAGCGGCATCGTACAACTAAGTATAGCCTAAATCAGGCTTATGGTTGACATTGAGTTGCCTGAGGCCATAAGACTTTCTTACAAATTGATTTGACTGAGGCTATATGAAATATGGTTTCTTGCTCATTGTCAGAGAAACTGATCAGTAGTACAGAATGTTGCATGTTACCTGGGCTTCTCCAATAAATAGCTGCCTGTATTTGTTGACCATGTCCTTGGTGCGTTTCAGCAGGAAACCAGAAACGGTGTCAAACTCCTGGTCCACTGTTCATGGACAGAAACATTTATATTAGGCTTAGCAAACTAACACATTGACAACCTTTTAGTATCAACTAGAAAGGAGCGATCCGTGGAGTACAAATCTCCGCCAGGCTGGGTGGCATACCCAGGGCTGTGTACCGTACAGGTAAGTTGTGGTTTACAGCCGTCAGGAAGCTGTGAGGGAAAATAGCATTTCTATGACTACAGTTTTAGCATTTGTGGACACCAGTGATCATATTAACCCTGTCCTGGCCTCTCTCACCTGGCTGCCAGTACATCTCTGACCTTTTACCCCCTTCTAACACCATAGTTTATGTTGATGGTTTCAATATTTAACTACTTCCTTGTCTGTACAGCACTATTATGGTCAGCAAGAGTTGATTTTAAATGTGCCTTATGTAAACATTTTTACTTTATTTGACCTGAACTTTGAATGGTGTAACATAATCACTCAGACAAACAAATTATGTAACTTCATTACTCAGTCACTCAGTCAGTCAGTCAGTCAGTCAGTCAGTCAGTCAATGACATTTGTCTCTGGGTGCTTACTTTTATAGGGTAACTGGGTAATAACCACTGCTCACTGACCCAAACTGAAGTCCTCCTTAGTGGGTAGGTGACCAGCACAGGTGTGGTAGGGCAGAAGACGCCTCACAGCATCGTCCAAGTTGGAGAAGGGAGAGGAGGTTGAGGGGTTCTGGACTGCTCTGTGATCCAGATACAACTGCTGCTGGAACCTGTGCAACCAATCCGCTACTATTAAATAATATGTACATTTTTATGACCCAAATCCATCCACCACAACCTCTGCGGTGGTGGTCAGGCACTTTATCACTCCGCCACTCAAATGCCTGCACACAACAACAACACTAAATGTTAAAAAATCCTCTTACCTGTGCCTGCGCATAGCTGGTGTAAGCTTCTCTTTGGCCTCTTGCACCACAGGATCTAGTAGCTGGCAAGTGAACAAGGATGCACACAAGATTAAAGGATGTGATTGGTACATTTCAATACTGTAGTGTTGGTGCATTTAGCAAAAGTACACATGTGCTCCAATATAGCATTAAAGTATTTTTATTCAATTAAAGCTGCACACATCATGTTCCCTGTTCAAACACACTGAATGAGCTCAATCAAAGATTAACACAATTTCTTTCAAAAATGAGATATGAATAAGATCTAAACATTTTTTGCAGTTGATGATAAGTTAATGCAGATCATCATTGATGTTATTATAAATACAGAGGATGAGTTTGTAACTGCCCCTTGTGCTCTGTTGTGTAATCATAATATATGCAAAAACCTGAATTGTATGCAGGAAAGGGATGAGCGATGTCACTGGTCATACCCAATCAGAATTAGACCCACAAAGCAACCAATAGTGGAATATTAACATTGGTCTCACCTTGATGCCAGTATGCTGAGTTGTTGTGGGCATGGGAGACCCCTGTGCCTGCTCCCTGGGAACCTCAACATCAGCCTGGGCGGTTTGGGGTGTAGGAGAGGGTGGATGGATGTCCAGAGTAAAAGCTCTACCCTCTATGGCCCCCTCTATGGCCAAGGCAGCTGGTGGCTCTGATGTGTTCATGATAGATGAGAATGTTGACGAAATAATGAGGATGTTATGGGTGGTATTGGTGATTGTGTTGTTGATCAGAGAGGCCATTATTATGGAGGAGGAGGATGATGATGATGATGATGATGATGATGATGATGATGATGATGATGATGGAGGAGTGACGATGAAGATAATAAAGTTGAGAATGACAATGCCATTTATAATAACATTGGCATAAGGGGTAAAGAGTTTAAAGAAATGTCACAACAATCTCATCTAAAACAATAACCTTTACAATATATTGTCTTAACATGCTGGGATGTATCTTTGAGCACAGACTCACTGCTTTGTGTGTGCTGTTGGACAGCGGGGTCTTGTCCTCCATTGGAGAGACTGGCAGACAAAGCCAGAGATTCGGGCTGCTGCTGCTGAGGCACCATGACACTGACAGGCAGAGGGGACAGGCTGCTGGGGACTACGGGGACCTGGTGATGGGGCCGGACTTGGGTCTGAGGCCCGGAAACCGAGACCGGGATGTGGGAGGCTGAAGTCTGCGGAACCTGGACCAGATGCTTGGCTTGGCCCTGGGGATGAAGCTGAAGCTGGGCAGCTGAGGCCTGGACCTGTGGAACGGAGGCCTGTGGAATCTGGATATGGGGAACGGAGGCCTGAATTTGGGCAACTGAAGTTTGTGGGGTCTGGAACTGATGGAGGGTCTGGGACTGGTTTTTGGGTTGGCCCTGAGGCTTGGAGAAATGTGGAACGTGGTTTGGATGGTGCCCCTGGTACTCAACATGGGCCTGGTCCTGAGGCTGGGAGACAGGGGTCTGTGGAACATTGGGAAGTAAAGGTTGTGGAACTTGAATGTGGTCTTGAACTAAGGCCTGTGGGACCTGCACCTGCTGATGATGAACCTGGGACTGGGACTGGACTTGGTTCTGACTCTGAGGCACCAGGACTGCATTCTCGGATTCAGATGCAGAGACGGTAATCCCATTTGATGGGGAGAAGCCATCTGGCACCGTGCTCATGCTACTGCTTTGAGCAGGAGTAGGGGAGGAGGAGCACAGCAAGGCGGGGTCTGAGGCGAGTGGAGACGCCTCCGTACATTGGTCTATGATTACAGTGAGGGTGTCCGCCTGACCGATAACGGTGTGTGACTGTGGCAGAAGTTCCCTCTCATTGGCTGCAGGTGAGGTGAGGGATTCCATGGGCACTACTGGCACAGCTCCCACCAAGAGTTCAGAAGGTGTAAGTGCTTGCTGTTATGGAAAGAAAACAATTTTAACAGCATTGAAACCTTGTATTATGCATTCAATATGCGGTATGTAGATACTAAACATTTTAGTATACAGTATGAAAAGAAACAGCCATCACTATTGCATAGACAGCTATTTTACCATATACCATTATGTGGATGGAAATTTGTTGAAAAAACATCTCACAAAAATGTCCAGTCCAAGTTTCTGTTACATTTACACCAATGGAATCAACTATCACTATTAGTTGGGCAATAGTTTAGCAAAATCACATGTAATTATATTATCTTTAGTTCTCACTGTAAACTATGGCATTATGTCTGTAGAATTAGTGAGAACATATTGTGTTATATGCCTTGTTCTAAACTACAGTTCCCATGTAGTACATTGGAGATTTGAATGTGGCCTGGCTCTGACCTGTTGTAAATGCTGCATGAAGGTCTGGTTCTGAGTCAGGGTGTGGGTCACCTCCTCTACCACTTGGGTCATGTCTGCTGGAGGCATCAGGACTTTAGGAAGCTCCACAGCTGGGTCAGGGACCAGAGGAGCATCCGGGGTGGGCTGAGCCTGTAGGACAGCCACTACAGGTGGAGAGGGAGACTGAAGCCGCCCTGCAGCTGTGGGCTGCACAGATACATGCTGGACAACATGGCCATAGGGCTATTGGAAGAAATGACAGGTTCAATTTGGGATCCCCCTCCCCATTCAAAGTAAACTCTATCGTGAATTATTGAAACATCTGCAACTTTGACCTAGGTCTGATAAAATATTGTGTTTAAAGACCCTGTTTAGACAGTTATACATACATATATTGCAAAACCAATCCATCTGACCTGTGGAAGTTGGTGAAAGGTTTCTTCTGATATGGTCCGTTCTTCAGCAATAGCTCTGTCAGGTAACAGCACCACAGAGGCCTGCTGGAGGCTCAGCTGCCCCTCAGTAACCCCGGGTCCATGTGCTTGGGCAGCAAAAGGCAGCCCTTGTACCACTGATGTTCCATTAACAATAGAGATAGAAGTCAGATCCGGAGGCAGCACCCCAGAGCTGTTGATCAAAGTGATGTGGTTCCCCAGGGCAGGGCCCTGAACCAGAGTGGCTCGGTGGCCCCCCTGGCCACCAGAGGTGTAGGCCCCAGCCAGCTGTGCAGGCATCTGGAAGACAGTAGGGGCCGATTGCAGTTGCAGTGGCCCTGAAAGCACTGTGGCCTGGCGGAGTGCCAGCTGCCCTGTAGGGGTGGTGAATACAGGGCTGAAGTTGATCTGCCTGTGGGGCACAGTTAGGATCTGAGAGCCTTCCACCAGCTGCCCTGTGGAAGGGGTCATGGTGTGGACAGGGGTTCCCTGGTGGTTGGGGGTGGTAAGCAGGGAACGTGGTGCGCCGGCAGACTGGGTGATCGTCACAGGGGACTGGCCTGGAAGAAGGAACTGGTTCTGACCTTGGAAGAGTCCCTGAGGCTGAAGCACGAAGGAGCCGCCTTGGTTGACTAGCTGCAAGCTGACAGACTTGGGGATTTGCTGTGAAGTCTGTGGAGGTGGAGCCTTTGGGCCTGGAGTGGAGGATAGCAAAATATTTGGCGAGCCAGTCCCGGGAACAAATGTCAGACCAGGGGAGGGTTTTTGCCCAAAAGGCTTGGGGCTAATTTGAACCAATCTAGGTTGAATGCTGATGGGCAGCTTTGGTTGGATGGCATGGGGAGCACGTTGGAGGAAGATGCCTGGTGCTGCTGTGGCTGCTGTTGCTGCCCTCATTGTCTGGGTAATGAGTGGCCGGGCTGTCATGCTGGGCACAGCCTTGTGGATGATCATACTGGAGCCATGTGCAGCAGGACTCAGTGAAAAGGTGGTCTCTGGAGAAGGAGCAGGGAACACGTTTCCAGGCAAAAGACCCATCAGCTGAGGAGGGGCGGTAGGCTTAAGCGAAGGGCAGCCGGGCCCCACAGCCATCAGTGAGGGCTGGGGAGGCTCCACTGCAGCCTGGGTGTCCCTGGGCAAGGCGGGTGTGACAGGCAAGGTTGTGGATTTGGGCAGGAAAGGCATGGTGGGTGGAGAGAGGAGAGGACCCGGGGAGTACAGGGCCAGGCCATCTCCAGGCTGAGTCAAACCAGCCTCCAGAGCCATAGTCTGCTCGGTGATGTCGGCCTCCTGCAAGCTTTGCTGGAGAATATCACATGCTACCTCCTCTTCCTCCTCCTCCTCCTGCCCTCCTGCTGCAGCTTCCCCCTCCTCTCCCTCGCCTCCTGGCTCCATGGGCCCTCCCTGCACCACCTGTGGGTCGTCTCCTCCATCCGGCGAGGACAAGAGGGCCTCCTCCAGGAATGACAGGTCCACACAGCCAGGGGGAGGTGTGTCTGTGGAGTCCCTGTCATCTCCCAACAGAGATACAGGGCTCTGGAGGCAGGGAGGTGAGAAAGAATGAAAGAGAGGGTGGAAAGAGAAGAGGGGGAGTAGAAAAGAGAAACGGGAGAGGAGAGGAGAGAGGGAAGACAGTGTCTAATTAGTTAACAGGTTGTGTTTACAGGCTAGACGAGGAAGAACAATCCTTTCTCGTGGGTAAACAGTGATGGCTGTTGTGATGGCTGCCGTCGTGCCGCCTGCTGACTGCCGTTGAATCCAGACACTCACCGGGGCATCTGTGAAGAGCGAAGGCTCCCCAGAGGAGGAGCTAATGAGCAGGTCTTCTGTCTGCAGCTGGTAGAAGGAAACGGTTCAGGTTGTTAGACTGCTGCGCAGTCATGGTGTGAGATGCATGCAGCATAACAGTAGGAAAATAATGTTTGGCTTTTTATAGACCGGAGCTTACATGGTGGTGATGAGAAATGGAACCAATCAGTTGTGACTGTCTGAGCAGTCACAACTGGCCTCACGGATTTCGTCTCACATTGTCATGGAGATAAATGCTTGCAGTGTAACAGTAGGGAAAATGCCCAGGTACTGTAGTTACACTCATATATGCAGTTGAAATGTACTCGCATGATTTAGGATGGGGCTCACAGTGCAGTCCTCCCCCCTAGTTCCTGTCACTGCCAAACCAAGCATGTATAGACAACCACATAATATGTATACTGTATATGTCTTTCAATACACATGGAATCACCAGCCACTTATTTTCACTTAACAGTGAGGGGTTTTCACTGGGACTACGTAACGACTAAGAGCAGAAGAACATGCCACTTCTTGCTGAACAGGCTCCCTGACCGAACTAGTCGCTATTGCAGTGACATTGCCCTCCCTTGTCAGCTTCCCACCCATGAACACGCCCAATTGTATTTGTTGGATCGCCTGGCCAAATTGGAGGCACCATGGAGGAGTCAAACAATTCATGTTTAAGCTTTTGGTTTGCAAAGACACAATAGGACATTATACTGTACATGCAGTGTGTGACATTTTAAAAACAGCTAACGCTTTTGAGCTTTGCGCTCATATAGTCATGACACTGTGACATAATATGCAGCCAAACCACACTGGATTTGCTTACTAGTCGACTTGTGGTACAGTAAAAAAACAAAAAGTATATATTTTTTATGTTTGGCTTTGCCTAGACATGGAGATGAACCCAGGCTGTTTTACACTGTGAGTCAATTTCACACCATCAGCTCCCCCTCCAACCCCACAAGACTGTGCCAAGAAATACTGTATGTCATGCCCAACCCAAGAAAATCAGTCAGGCAACTGATCTTCATTTGAGGGATCTCTACGTTACCTCATTGGTCCCATGAAGGAAGTCATTCAGGGCTTGGGGGTCACTGCAGAGGGAATGGAACAGGTTAGTCAGAATCACTTTATTCACAATGAAGTTTAAGGAATACCTTGAATTGGACCTGAAACTAAAAGTTTGCTTTGAACAAGTATCTTTCTCTACTTCGACGGTGTCTGTACTTCGACGGTGTCTGAGGCATTGTTGCTTGCAGATAGGATACTGGCAGCAGCAGATAAGCCCCTTTTCGACTGCAGTTTTAGCACCACACCACACCACACTACACCACACCACACCGCACCACATAAAAATATCTACATTTTCCATTACAAAAAAGTACCCCTATCGGTAAGAAACAAATTGACCCTTTTAACTGTGATTACCAGTAAGGCTCCCTAATCGGGAGATAAGCGACCGTAGGTCACTTATCTCCACAAATAGGGCAAAAATGTGTTTTGCCAAAATCTTCCTGATCCATGTTGATGACATGAGTGTAGACATACTGTGTAGTGATTTTCGTGATTTTAGGGCAAAATCTGTAGGAGCAGTGTCCAAAAATGTGTTTTTAAAAATCGGCCTGGAGGTGGCGCTATATGGGACAGATTCATGTTGATGGGATGAGTGTAGACATACTGTGTACCGATTTGCGTGATTTTAGGGGGAAAATTGTAGGAGCAGTGTCCAAAAATGTGTTTTGCAAGAATCGGCCTCATGGTGGCGCTAGAAGAGGGCCATGTGAGAAATGAGGGGTGGGGTCTCCGCGCCGGCAAGGCGGACGAATAGGTACCGGCCCCGGCTGTCCCGGTCGCTCCTAGCCGGAGTTACGGCATTTTATGTGAGCTGCAGTGTAGGGGGTCCTCCACTGGGGGCGCCACCACTTTTGCATCCGTTCTGGAGCACCAGGAGTCGGTGGTCCCCGGGAATTCCCCGTGAGCAGCCCCGTTGGGGTGGTCATTTGGTCATGTTTGCGCATTTGGTCATTTTTTACATCTGGGGGTCCCCCAGGGACCTGGGGGTCCCTGGAGCTCCGGGGTTCCTTGGAGGTTGTAGTTTGGCAGCCAAGGAACGTGTGTGCAAAATTTGGCAGGGATCGGGGCAACGGTTGCGGAGATATAAGCAGGGAAAAAGTGTGACGTGTGAGGTGTGACAGACAGACTGACAGACAGACGGAGGGAGTTACACTTTGTGGTGGTTTTGATAGTAAAGTGCGACCTACGGTCGCAATAATACAATATACATTTGTATTACAACTATCCTAATTATAATGCACTGTAATGGATTATAACTGTGATTATAATACATTATAAAGTATTAATGTATTACTATGATAATTAAAATACACTATAATAGATTATAATCGTGGTTATAACACAATAGAATCTATTATCATGTATTACAACTATATCCTGGTGGTCTAAATGAAAAGTCAGTGAGTGATCAGTCATTATGAAGTGTTTGGCCCTATTTCGCCTAGCTCAGACCTACTCTAGATTGGATACTTTTTAGTACCCTGTTTAGTACCACTTTCACACCACTCTACCCAGGTCCTTGTAGTGGAAAACCTGGCACAAGTGGGCGGTGTGGTGTGGAGTGGTGTGGAGTGGAGTTGGGCCGGTGAAAAATGGGCTATGCTGAGGTCAAAATGCTGTGTTGCTTGCCGTGTAGCCTTTGCGAGGAGAGAGGATGCTATCGCACACTGACTTGTAAACCTGTTATGCAAATCATGAATCGAGAGGGACGCATTCTAGTGTGCGTGCATGAACATCCTGTAACTGCGTGCATGTGAAAAAAATAATAACACCATGCTGCGGTGTCATGTGAAGCGACCAGTGCAGTGATGTACCAATGCTTATAGTGTTTAGTCCACAACAATTTTGCAAAGGAGGTTGAGCTATTGCTAGGTCAATATCTTTGTTTTCCAATTTACATGTGTTCAACTTCTGTCCACAGAGCGTTTAACTACTTAACCACTTAGCCACACAAATGTTCTAATTTTCACCTAATGACATGTCCAAAAGAGAGACAGGGTTAAACTGGTTAAGCAGAACCTGACTACTTACAATTACCATTTACACATCCTCTGTAATTGGTAAATGTAACACACCAGAGCAGCTAAACATAGACTCACCACAGTACATCAAGTAGACAAGTCCCATCATCATCCTCCATGTCAGCTGTGGGTTAAAGGAGGTGTAATTAAGCTTAGTTTATACTTCATAATACAACCTATATGGTACAGAAAAGAAACTTTTGTTTCATCTCAGTTGGCAACACAGTGATATGGCGAGGTATAAATTAGCCATTTAGTTTACACACATTTCCAAGTAGGCCTAGTGACTGGCCAAAAAGTAATTGAGTGAGGCAACAAGCGCCCTAAAACTTTGTAGGTGATTTCCTTGCTATAGATTCTGATTTCCAAATAGTGAAGTGTTTAACCAATCACAATACAGTGAGATTATGCAGGGCTATCTTAAAACAAAAACCCTGCTACCATAATAGGCTATGACATTGAGAAAGATGAGATGAGAAAGTGAAAAAGAAGGGGGAAAAAAAGAAATTAGCTTCCTTGGTCTGACATTCTGGGACTGGGAGTGGGGACAACAACGTATGGACCTACTTCATATGTGTGAGGCCCCATACAGAGCGACCAGGCTGAGTTCTCGTGGTGGCCTCATGGGAAGTTTTGGCTGGGTTTCAACTGCTGGAGGTGGGCAGATGCCAGGCCTAGGCGGCAGAAAGGAGGCAGATTCTCTATCTGCTGCTGGGGCATCACTGTGTCTCACAGCGTGGGGAGGCTGTGTAGAGGCTGGGGGGTTACAAACCCACGGTCTGCAGGGTCATATGAGGTTATCACCATTCACCAAAACACGTTTCAATTTCACTAGGGAGACATAAGATCAATAATAGTCTATGATTCATCAGTTTCATTCCTTCAGGGTGTTACGGTTAGAATCAGGATATGATGCAATGTGATTTGACTTAATGACAACCATCTTCTCCGATTACATTTTTATTAATGCTATTGCCCGGGCATGAGGAGCATAGCCTGATGAAAAGAGGGAGCTATATTGACATTGTTATGGTTACAAATTGCAAAGCACGCACGGGGTAGGCAAATCGTGAGCGCCTCACACAGTTGTAAATGCATGGCTACCCCCTGCGCTTGTCCTCATGGCTGGAGTAAAAAGGAATGTGCAAAAAGCTCCGCTACAGTGCAGCCAATTATAATATTACTCTCTCGCTCGCTCGCTCAATTTTCCAGGGGAGGTCCCTTAAAAAGACGAACCCCCTTCAACGATCTCACTGACATATTTTTGTTTACAACGCGGCAGCAACCGCATTAACATCCTCGTCAAGGTACCGCATCCATCGCCCAATGAAATATAGGCAAACGAAACGACCCTCATCAAAAACATGCGGCGACAATGAGCATGGTATTCTCTCCCAATAACGGGGGAATTAATACGGCGATACATAGCTATAGTCCTCAAATATAGGTTAGTTAAGGTGAATGTGTGTTCATCTAAAAAAATATAAGGTTCCATCCAAAACGATGCTGGATGAGGAGGGGGGCTGTCGGGTCGGTGCTCCTTGTTTTTTTAGAGGGGGGACCACTGTAAATCTCATCGCAATAACAAAAGACGTGTCTGTGTATAAATATCACACACACACCCGCCCCGAGCATTCCCTTATCGTTCTACCATTAGAGCGATTCCACACAATTCAACAACAACAACAAAAAAACTCACCCCGTCTTTATGTGGTTTATTGTCCTGTCAAGCGGGCCTCTGCGCCATCGATTCTCACTCAGCGGTCTTTTCAGATGCTAAAAGGAGGAGGAGGGGGGGGGGTGCAG
This sequence comes from Nannobrachium achirus, assembly GCF_963921795.1. Lineage (NCBI taxonomy): Eukaryota > Metazoa > Chordata > Actinopteri > Myctophiformes > Myctophidae > Nannobrachium > Nannobrachium achirus. The sequence continues at coordinate 37,225,180 of NC_137827.1, read as the reverse complement.
GGTGGTGGGTGTGAGAAACAGACTGGAAGCCGATCACAGCAACACAAAGGTGGAAAATAGTAAAAAGCAGTGTGGCTCAGCTGCCGCGGTACGGTAGCCCTCAGTGGGGAGGGAGATCATGATGGGATGCTTAAGCGCTCCTGCAGGCGTGCAGGCTTTGCGTCCATAGACGCTTCAAATAACCCCGCTCTTTGATAATGCCTTTCTTACACAAGACTGACAAGAGAGTTGTGCATTAACTATTATAGGCTACTACTACTAGAATTAACTGCTGTAGCCTGGCTATAGATGGTATGTTTTATGTTATTATGGCCTCATGCTTTCAAATGTTTCATCTTGTTGTAAGCGTTTTATTGCTCAATTATGTTGCTGTTTTAACTTTATGGATTGATTTTGTGTTTATACAGAACCTATTTTGAAAGGAGCCTTTTATAGAAAGTAGACTATATAGCCTATACTAGGCTATAATAACTATGTTAAAGAAAAACAAATACATCTTAAACGGAAATCAATATTTAAAAAAGTTGGATATTGTGCATTGCACGATAAGGATTAATATTTCAGTAGAACATTTTTTCTTATACCAAATACTAAGAATATGAATAGGCTATAAACATCATACTTTTCGTATGAGCCCTGTAAATCTGTCCTGTATCAGAAGAGTATAAAATCTCTTTCCCCAGAATATGATTAATATGTTTTTTGCGACCGTCAGGGAGCAGTTTACTACCAAAACCTCCACCGGCCGTCCGTCCGTCGGTCGGTCACACGTCACACTTTTCCCCAACTCATAGATACGATGACATCACAGAGTCCACAGCTGATGATGTGGCGACATCACAGAGTCCACAGCTGATGATGTGGCGTGATGTCATACAATACACAAACAAGCCCTATATAAAGGGGCAATTCTCAATAGGGAAGAGAGCATTCCTCGACTCAGACCTTATCGCCAGGATCAACTAAGCTTATAGCTTATCATCACATCCAACCATCTTAAGATACTCAGCTAGTGGGGAATGCTCTCTTCCCTGGTGAGAATTGCCCCTTTATATAGGGCTTGTTTGTGTATTGTATGACATCACGCCACATCATCAGCTGTGGACTCTGTGATGTCATCGTATCTCCATATATGGCCATCTCCGTATATGGAGATATAAGTCGTCCATGCCCAAGTATGGGCTGGTGAGGTCAGACTTTGTGTGATGCGTAGGTTATCTCCATATATGGAGATTCAACATTCCAGGTGTAACTATGGCTGCCCGTATGACGTGAGAGGTGGAGGTTGTGATATTTGTGGAGATAAGCGACCAACTTATCTCCCGATTAGGGAGTCTTACTGGTATTTTATCTGATGTATAAAAGGTTTCAGAATTAATGTAACATTTTCAAATAAAATTGCATGACAACCAAACAAACATTTTCTATAGCAAGGAACAATATTATACCACACCATAACTACACTTCAACACACACACACACACACACACACACACACACACACACACACACACACACACACACACACACACACACACACACACACACACACACACACACACACACACACACACACACACACACACACACACACACACACACACAACATGCAGGGAGCCTAGTTTAACTCTGGGTCTTTAGAAATTGTAACCATGCATGGACCCATGAGGGTTTTTGCTGTGCAACACCCACCACCTTGACCCAATGACCCCTAACACTATAATATGCTTGTCCATTGCTGTTAACTGCACAAAGCTCCATTTTTCAACCCATCCCTGTTGTGAGGCTGGTGCAGACCTGCACCTAATGCAGAAAACAGACCAAAATAAGAGTGACGGTCGTTAAAGGCATACACGAGCAACTGATGGCCCGGGTGCCACATGCGCCCCCCACCTTCACTTAATATCGGAATACTGATAGACCTATATTATTGATTTCAGCTGTTACAATTCCAAACATAGTAATTAGTAGCATAATGACTAGTACTAGTCTTTATTATGTCCAATGTATTTGTATTTAAGTTCATACAGTATAACATTTTTACTTTTCAGGCTATGCGTTTTGAGCTTGTAGATCGGTTATTTTTTACTGTATATGCATTTGTGACCCTCTGGAGTGAGTGTGAAAATATAGTGGCCCTCTCCATCATCAAAGTTGCCCACCCCTGCATGGTTAAAGGGAACCGTTAAAGAATCATACCGTTAAGAGGGAATCATTAAAATCGTAAAGGATCCCAACCCTGCACACGGCATAGGCCTATACTATACACATTAAACACCTAGAGTGAAGTGAGCGGTGTTATTTATTTAAGAGTTAATTTCATCAAGCCTCCCGCTGCATGCAGTGTGTCTTGCAAAGCTTGGCCAATGGGACCCTGCATGGGCGTACAACAATCTTTGAGCCGTTTGTGCCAAGATGTAGGCCATATCTAGACCAGATGTAGGCCACACTTCAGTTTACTTTAGGGCCCAGACATTTTTGGGAACCGGACAAAGCCAGATGTTGGAGCTTTAGCTTAACACCACTCAAAATCCCAAAGCACTAGGAAAGGCCATGGGGCCAT